>NC_142355.1:42146098-42302661 GCF_059441175.1 Urocampus carinirostris
TCTAGGTAGCACAGGGCAAAGACGAATACTCCATGACAAATAGGTGGGATGGGAGTATTAAGCTTTTAGCAAAGTTTTTGTGTTTCTTTCTGTCCGTATGTTGTTCCCTCTCACATCCTCCAGGCTTCTCCTCCTTGCCGTATAACTTGTCCCTTTTCTACTTTTTAAGCTGTTTTGGCAAAAGAATTGAGCAGCGGCACCTGGAATCTGCACACAGAGTCTTGGAACACAGTCAAAGGATGCTTTGTAAAGTAGTGCGGCGATGGTGAGGAGTCAGTGGGCAGGAGTTGGTGGGGGAGAAACATATTTAGAATTCTATCTCTTCAGAAATTGAGACAGCCTCTCCCAGCTCTAGGCTTCGTACTTTGTCCCTGTCGTCAGGATGTGATAGATGAGCGTCATGGAGAACACCATAGCCAAAAGCTGTGCAGCAAAAGGGAGGAAGACAGGATGTTAAGCATGTTTACAGCGTGATGTAAGTGGGCACATGCACATATTTCCACACAAAATAACTCCCATCGCAAAGCATAGTCAGTGCAGAGAAACGTGGGTGCAAGCTTTAGTATAATAAGTAAATAGAGATGTTCTGGAAGGCAGGGAGCTGTTTCTTTGAAGTTTCCATTACCCAATCTTTGAGGACATCAAAGGGAGTCGCAAAACCTATCCTAATACTGTTATCTGCTGAAACAGGGAGATCTTAGTACTGCATACCTCACCGTGAACTCAGTGAAAAATACCCTAACTGCTTTGAAAATGACACAGTAGATTAGTGAGTAGCCTGTATTTAAATTGAATTTTACACTGTTTTGTTCCAATTAAGTACAACATGCATTAAAATTAGGCTACACAATATCAGTACCGTATTTATTTGTGTATAAAGCGCACTTGTGTATTACGTTGCACTCCTAATTTATAATATAGAATCGTTAAAAAATTTTTTTTACCACTTTTTCTTAGCTCAAACTAAGGGTTGTAAGAGACAAACGCGGTTGTGCGTCCATGAATAAAATCCATTGACAGTGTAAACTATGAACACAATACCAACATAAAATGTACATGTCCTTCAAAGTCCAATTTGTCACCAGATAAACCAATGAGTTATTTATATCTTTCAGGACGACTTTGTTTTCTCCATACTCCAACATTTGTTTCTTGTACCTTGACTAAAAAAAGTGTGGTAGTGGGATAAAATGTAATGCCTCTTCATATGTCATCCATATCACTGGTGTTCTAGTTGTTAGGATTCGGCCTGCATTCGATTCGCGTTGCATTCAATGTTTTGCGATTGTCTCATCTTATTAGCCGTACCGCTTATCCTCATTAGGGTCACGGAAGGCTGGAGCCCATCCCAGCCATCTCCAGGCAGTGGGCAGGGGACACCCTGAATGGTTGCCAGCCAATCGCGGGGCACACAGGGACAGACAACTCATTCGCTCATTCACACCTAGGGACAATTT
The DNA here is from genome assembly GCF_059441175.1 of Urocampus carinirostris. Lineage (NCBI taxonomy): Eukaryota > Metazoa > Chordata > Actinopteri > Syngnathiformes > Syngnathidae > Urocampus > Urocampus carinirostris. The sequence continues at coordinate 42,147,556 of NC_142355.1, forward strand.
GGACCGGCCAATTCACCAGAAATGAATGTTTTTGGAATATGGGAGGAAACCAAAGTGCCCGGAGGAAACCCACGCAAGCACGGGGAGAACATACAAACTCCGCACAGGAAGTCTGGAGGTGGATTTGAACCCACGAGAGGTTCCCATGACATGAACTGTGCCGCACAAGCGCTAATTACTGTGCCGCCGTGCTGCCCGTTTTGATCTTTGATCAACACTTAGGCGATAGGATTACCAGCCCGGTAGCCTAGATGGTAGGGCGCCCGCTCTGAGACTGGGAGGTCGCTGGTTCAAGCCTCGGCCAGTCATACCTACAGACTTACAACATTGGTACTCATTGCCTCCCTGCTTGGCGCTCGGCATTAAGGGTTGGAATTAGGGGGTTTGGTCACCTAATGACTAAAATGGCTGCGCCCTGTTTGGCAGCGGCTGCATCGTCTCGCTACAGTTTAACTGTACGGGTCAGGTGTATCGACATTTCGTTCTGTGTGCATGGTTACAAAGAATGACAATAAAAGTAAATTCTATTCTTTCTATAAAGATAAGTACAGGGGGCTCCTCTACATATGCTCTACACTCGTAGAGGTAGGAAATGTCTTTTGAGCAACATAAGAAATATAATCCAGGTTACAAGAATTTGAATGTTTTTGGTTAATATCATCTTCTTTATCGTATTACTGCATTTCTATGTTCAGTTACTATCTGAATGGGTTTTTATTGATCCGGAAAAATGTTTTATAGCTATTTGGGGTTAGCTTGGATGAGTTTGGTAGGGCAGGAACGGATTAACAAGTTTTTAGTGATTTCTAATCTGGAAAATGTGTTTGATATATGACAAATTCTAGATATGAGCCCAATCTGGGACAGAATGTCATATGTAGAAGGGCAACTGTATTACAAATACAAATACCTAAACATACACAGTAAATCTACTGAGATTTTTCTGGAAACATCCAGAATTTTATGTACAGTGGAACCTCGGTTTTTAAACGCCTCTCAGTTCGAACAAATCGGAGTCCGGCCAAAAATTTAGAGAAATTCTTGCTTCGCTGTTCGGTCAAAAAATCGGAGTTCGAACGCCGGTAATTCGTGAGTGCGTATGCTAGGGTGCGATGCTGAGCGGCGTACGGGTGTAGATCGCTCTTTTTGTGACCAACTGTTATTGCGTGCGGACGTGCTTCGTTTTGCTTTCGCTTTTAATATAGGTGTACAAAGTGTTTTAGCCCCTAATTATGCCTCCGAAGAAAGTCAGTGCAAGCAGCAAAGTTGCTACAGGTGAAAAAAGTAAAGAAAAGTAGTGCGTACAACCATTGCATTTAAGAAAGAAATAATATCAAAATATGAAGAAGGTGTGCTGATCTTGCTAGGGAATACCCCATCGTCCACCTGCGCCTTCTGGTGACCACCACAAAGGTAAGAAATCCTATTCATAATTCTTTTCTTTATCCTTTTTTTTAATTTTTACACGTTCGTGTTAGCGTAATCTTTCGTACGGAAGATTACGCTAACGCGAATGTACGATTAGCCTGGGTTAGCTTTGTTTACGTTAAACATTCAAGTTAAACATTCAGGGTGTTGGAACGGAACCCAACATTCAGGGAGTTGGAACAACTGAGTCGCAGCCACCCACTACAACCGTCTTTTTTAATCCACTTTTTTGTTTTTCCTGATTGAGCTTCAGTGTCTGCTTGAAGCAAACACATGGTGCTTCAAGTCTCTCAGAGCCAATGGGAGGGGTAAATAAATTGTGTCAGCAGAGTTGTGCCCATTATGCTCAATAAGGAAAAACCTCATAAGTTAACTTGCATAGCACTTGAGGTAAATTAATGCAGACATATCACAACGTGGGGCAGCACGGCGGCGCAGTGGTTAGCGCTTGTGCGGCACAGTTCATGTCATGGGAACCTGTCGTGGGTTCAAATCCAGCTCCAGACTTCCTGTGCGGAGTTTGTATGTTCTCCCCGTGCTTGCGTGGGTTTCCTCCGGGCACTCCGGTTTCCTCCCACGTTCCAAAAACATGCATTTCAGGTGAATTGGCCGGTCCAAATTGTCCCTAGGTGTGAATGAGCGAATGAGTTGTCTGTCCCTGTGTGCCCTGCGATTGGCTGGCAACCAGTTCAGGGTGTCCCCTGCCCACTGCCCGGAGATGGCTGGGATGGGCTACAGCCCCCCCCCGCGACCCTAATGAGGATAAGCGGTACGGCTAATGAGATGAGATGAGATATCACAACGTAGGCAGACTCAGACGAAGGGAGTAGCACCAAAACATCAGTGAGCCTCCTACCTGGACCACCAAGATGACCATGCCTATTGTTCCCAGCAGGGGTTTGTTGTCACCAAGCCATTCCTCTAGTTTCTCAAAGCAGCCCTGGATGAAAAAAAATGCACTTATTGTCATAAAATATGTTTCAAAATAGACAGACGACCAAGCGACCAAGCATGCAAGGTATAAATTAGGTAAATAATGAATTGTGAATTTTTGATGGAGACTTATGGGTCACAACGGACTTGCGTATTAAACTTGCATTGTTTCTGAAATGTAAAATGTGCACTACGGTTCATTCAGAGGTCTCCATACTAAAATTGAGCAAGGGTCAAGCTGAGTTCATCTTCAAAGTGGTTATCCCTTCCTGGAGGGCTTTACTGTGTTGTGGGGTCATTTTCTCGCGGCAGGACATCAGGATTTTCTTGTTGTTCAAATGCAGTAGGATAGCTCAGTTGGCAATTAGAGGTTTTCCCTTTTTGGACTGGACTAAGGAAAAAGCTGAGTTTTAAAGCAGATAAGGTTTGTTACAAGAGTAAATTTTGAAACCGAGTGTTGCAAGGCTCAAAACAAATGGCTGTTACTGCATAATGGAGGAATCCATACGGCAATGAAAACAACAATTACCTTTAAGTGCATTTTCTCTGATTAGACACAGTAGGTTGTGAAAGAAACTCAGGACCAGATGGACTTCCATTTACATTTGCATGGGTAAATTAAATGAATAAATCAGGAAAACTGTCTAAAGTTTAGCCTCAAATCTGAATACATAACAAATATTGTATTATAGTTTGTGCAACCGCTTATCCAACACAATTAGTAATTTTATGTACTGCAGTTTAAGTACATTCTACTTATTCACAGGTCAAGCCATACATTTCCGCACTAAAAGGCGTATCTAAAAGCCTTCAATTTTTATACGCCTTGTATATTGAACAATATCGCAACAGGTCTCGCACGATTTTGCCCCATAGAAGAAGTGGTGCGTGGCGCATGCTGGGATATGTATACCGGCGTTTCATTTCTTAACCTTTGTGTCAATCATTATTTGAATCTGTCACAATTGGCTAAAGTAATTCTGGGGTAAAAGAGGTGGGTCCTTTTTTAGCATTTACAAGCTAGTATAGGCTAAAGCAAGGTAAAACAAAGCCTGCAATTGTCCGAAAAAATGTGTGAATCACAAGCTACGACCTAAAGAAAATCATTTTACCAGTCGGTTGATTTGTTGATTTGATACAGAGATGCTTTTTGGCGGATTTCTCTTTTAATCTGTTGGCATTATCGCATGTTTAGGAGTACATAAATGGCTGGATTTACTAAACTAAGGAATCTAAGGAGACCATGGTTGCATATTATCCATAGAATGTGATGGCTGCAAGGTGACGTCTTTGGTGAGTTACCCTGGCTTTATATTTTGAGGGTATCTTGTTCCAGACTAATCAGGATGTTTCTGTGCAGAGTGTATTTTTAAATGTCAGCATATCTTAAACTCCAAGAGTTTAAGCTTTCCAATGATATGGGGCCTGACATGATTCAGTGACTAGTGACTAGGCCATGTATTTGCTTCTCAACGCCAGCGGGCCGTCGGAATGTTAAGGGTTTCATAAAGTTTTACTGACCTATCTGACTGTTTTGTTGACGTTCCTACTGTAGCGCCTTATAATCTGGTGCGCTTTACGTATGGAATATATGACAAAGGACTAATTTTAGGGGGTGGGCTTTATAATCTGGTGCGCCTTATAGTGAATAAAATACGGTTATTATGTCTCATAGCATGTGAAAATGCATTATATGCAGCATATTCTAGACCAGGAGTCTACAACCTTTTTCAAGCTGAGAAATACTTTTTGTCACTTAGTAGCACAAAATGCACCCAGTTATATATGCATTTCTAAAATAACAACATATCATGTTATTGTTGTTGTTACTAAGCTATTACCAGGTGAATATTTGTAGTGTTACATAGACTCAGTAAACCATCCCCCTCCTCCCAAAAAAATAATTTTACTAGAAAATCACAATTACCCAGCAAAGAAAATATATGATCAGAGTACGTCCGCAGGCACCTCAGCTGTCTTTAGGGGGCACCGTGGTGCCCGCAGGCTTCATGTTGGAGACCCCTGTTCATGCCATTGTAACACAAAATTCTATTTATTTCATTTATTCATTTATTATAAAACTATAATTTAGTTGGTTTGACGTGAGGCTTAAATATTTTATTTTATCTGTAATATTTTACACAAATCTTTTGAACGATGCATGTATAAGAAAATGCATGTTTGTATGACAGTTGAAGTATTTTTGCTTATAATTCAAATCACAATTGTTTTTTGTAATCAATTATCTTTTGCTATCACTAAATGATACCCCAATGCTTCTTTAAAAGTTGCCTTGACCCTGTAAGCGTTGCTATATGGCATCGTAACCAGTTACCAGCCACCAAATATTTCTCAACATATATATATATATATATATATATATATATATATATATATATATATATATATATATATATATATATATATATATATATATATATTTATTTATTTTCAAAGACCTCAATTACATGTTTAATGTATCCTGTTGATAGTCATTGGACATTGGTTTTGTTTATAAGTCAAGCCCTCTTGTCCTGAAATCACAAATCCTGCAAAACATTTGCACCTCAACTTGATTCATTGGACTAGATTTATCATATTCAGGTAAGTGAACAGCCTAGAATATTTTTTGGCATTATTACAATTTCCAGACCATGTACATATTTAGTTTCCATGTAATAAATTCTTCAAATGTTGTTTGTATCTTATTAGGTCAATGTAACCATATGTAACCACCATCTTTGAGCTTTTGGGGTAGCCAAAAGTAGAAAATAGAATGGCCAGACGAGTGGAATGCTTTTGAGATGTGATTTGAATTGTTCGGGTGGGGAAGATGTATGCAACTGTTGAAATGTGAGCTGTGCAAATAGGATTGGTACATTGTATGTTATTTTATCGATACAGTGTGCGTGATGTGATTTTCTGCAATCCAAGATGGTGACAGTGACTTTGAGAAAGGAAAATAAAGTGATGAAAGTGATGAGAATGCATTTTTGTTTGTAGTATTTCACTATATTTTTGGGGGTTTGTAATGGTTTTTTACTTGTATCGTTATGTATTTTTAGATGTATATTAATTGGTTCTACTATGATTAAGTGAACAGATTCACAAAGAGAGGACGGCCATCCTCAGGTGATGGGAGTAGTACGCCATCCAAGAACCCATGTGTATGATCCAACAAGTCAGGCGGACACCCTCAATTGGATGTCCGCAAGGACCCAATGGCACATTACCCACTGAAAACAAATAATGGATGCCGCAGTCATTGTGATGAAGGGAACAGCAGCCTGCAGTGTAGCAAAGGCAATGTCCACGGATGCCTCACAGAGGGAAATAACTGTTTTCTGAACTATCACTTAAAATAAGTAAAATAAGAGGAGCAGAAAATGAGCAAATAAGGGGACTATTTTTTTTAACTTGTTTGGATTTGTTTCTTTTTTTTCCCCTAATAAATGACTCATAAATAAAAAAGAAATGTGATGAGCAGGGACAAGTAGGCAATCATCCCTGCAAATAAACACGTAGTTGTTTATATTTGTTCAGACAAAGAGAGTATACTGACAAAAATCCTGCTCACCTCAAAGCCCAATGATGCCATATGGCAACATTAAAAAACAACAACTTACTATTTTCTTTTAAAAAAACGTTTTCATTTCTGCGTCATAGTTCTCCAACAAAAGTATCTGAAAGGTCAAAAAACATTTTGCCAGTGATTTCCTATATCTGGGCCTACAGGGTTAAACGTGATGTGCGGCATTTGAAAACTTAAGGCTGCAATCATAACTTCAAGCCAGGAGATGGCAGCCGAGTATCTTATGATTTCCGTGCAATTGTTAGATGCAATCGAATATACGCTTCTTTTTTCTTTGGGGTTTCTTTTGCCCAGAACAGGCCTGATAAAATTAAGATAAAAGTATATAAGTGCAATGGAAAATAAAAAGCATAACTGTTCTTTGAACCCAGTTGGGAATTGTTAACACATACTCAATTAGGTAAAATATTTAACTTGAAACTTTTTAAGGAAACTTTAACTTATGCACTCTTCCTTTAATATGGTTCTATCTTCGGCATTTGATAACATTTTAAGTCATTAATGGCCAGCCCAGTAACATAAACATTTGAACTTATTAGTACGAAATGATTCAGTGATTTTTTTCAATGCATTGCGTGAATTTTACCTTGGGCATACACATTAGGGGCAAAAGATCAACCCACTGAGAGATGATCAATAACCTACTTTACCTGGAAGGATCCTGCATTGTACCGTGGACAATAATAAATTATCTCCATTCTGTTAAAACACCCTGAAGTCAAATCCTATCTGATGCTAACCAAACGAGGAGATGTGAAAGCATTTCTGTTGTTCAATTGTGTCAGGGTCCCTATGAGACACAAACAGCTATCAGCAGGCATCCGCTTCTTCTGGGCAGGTGCAACCCCCATAGTTAGGAAGTTAAAACTTCACTTTCAAATGTTTTTTTTCTGACAACAAGACTTAAATTGAAGAGAAAAAACATAAATCATCATTTCTTTTAGACGTTTAATCGTTTCGAGTCAGTGCTTCTTTGTCTGCATAGAATTGCAAAATATGCCGTTCTAAAACTTCAAATGATGAAGGACATATTAATTCCTTACCTGGTTCCAGAACATGTTGGTGGAGTTGCGCCCACAATTCTGGGAATGCTCCTGGCAGCAGCGGTCAGGAACAATTTTCTCCTTTAGGGCCTCATGCCAATCGGTGTAAGCTATAACACCACAGCAATTCCACTGTGAAGCACACACATAATAAAATACAATCAATGAGCTAGACAGACCATGAGATCCCTGAAACTTAACTCTCAAGTGACTTTGCATAATGGAAAGTACTCAGACAGACAGCCGTGAAATTCAACGCTGTATTAATACTGAGATAAGAAGACAGCCAGTACATTATCTGAACGATCCAAGGCTTTTTCATGCTTTTTTTTTCTTTTCTCATTTCATGCAACTGTGAGGGGCTGCCTACCTCCGCCTGTATGATGTTCCAGGCATTCTTCAAGCCAATGTTGTTTTTAGAATTGTAGAGCTCCAGCCCATCCTTCAGATCTTGTTTCACATTCTCACTCACCTGTAAGAATATAAGGATTAATGTTTTAAAGATGTTGATTTTACAAAATCTGAAAACGATCTATTGCCACAGCAGGACTGATTTTAAACTTTTTACTTGTCAAAATCAAGCTCAATGTTGCGCTGTGAGAGGGAAAGATGTTAAATCATATCAAATTGAACATGCCCTCAAGCGAAGTGTGTTCATCATTTTCATTGTGACTGAACTCCAACAGTGTGCTCAGGGTTGTTTTACTTCTGTGGGAGATTATTTTCTTATTTGATGTGTATGAGAAACAAAAATCGATGGTTTGGCTTTCCTGCAGTCTGCTTTGCTTCTAAGGATTTCACTAACAGCCACAGCAGAATGTACTTAATATATGCAGCAATTTTTACTGAGGAAACCAGTAAAGCTTTGGGAGCAGTGTAAGTCAAACCAGAGCATACATTTATTTATAGGTTAAGACGTAATGCCTCAACATTTACAATCATAATCACTAACAAAGCCCCAAAGTATTCCCGAAGTCCAGACAAAACAGCTTCAATAGTATTCATAGAACCAAATATTACTAATTTCTTGAATGATTTAATTGGATACTACAAGTGTGTTTTTTGTGGAATACAAGCAGTTTAAGATATTCTTTTATACTTTTTTTTAGTTCGCAGTTCATTATTCCTCAATGCTAAAGCTATGAAGTCCGGCTGAAGAAGCCAATCGGGTAAATATACTTGCAGATATCCATATTTTTTATACAGTAAGTGATGTATGGATTTGTGTGGGTTCACAAAACTAAACACAAAATACTCATTCTGAACAGGAATTGAACCCTGGGCCTCCCTGGACACTGTGCTAACCACACAGCCGCTATGTCCAGAATTGACCCAAATTGTGATTTTTAGCTTGACAATGACATATTGCAAGTTATCTGTGTGCCCTTTCATTCAAATGTTTGAGCGTATTTCATCACATACACACAGAGGTGGGTAGAGTAACCAAACATTTTACTCAAGTAAAAGTACTGTTATTTCAGAATAATATTACTCAAGTAGAAGTAAAAGTAGTCGTCCAGATACTTACTTGAATAAAAGTAAAAAAGTACTTGGTGAAAAAGATACTCAAGTACTGAGTAACTGTAGCAACGTCGTAGTTATTGATTTTTTTTTTAAAACAACCAACAGATGATTAAATTATCAATAATGAAAAATACATTTAATATAAAAGTAGATTAAAATAATCATTGTAAATTTGAGTGCTTTGATAAAAAAACAGTATAAATCAAATAAATAAATGAAGTATATGTAGCACCAAGTAGTACACTGTTAATACTTGGTTTAACAGGCTCTTCAAGCAAAACAAAAACCTCATAGACGAACTTGAACAAAGAATGCATATTGTAAATGGTGTTTGGCACCCTTTTTAAGGGTAACATGCTTTTGATGTGAGGCCAGGGGTGCTCCTCTTTTTCTATGTTTTCATAGTCGGTATTGCTAAGCGACATTTTTGATCTGTTTCACCCGTGAACAAAATTTTCCCCGCTGAAGTTGAAAATGGTCACGTGACGAGGCTGCTACGATTGATTGCTTAAACATGGTAGCGCGTGGCGGAGTTCTGGATCAAAATAAATGCGCTTAGGGGAGACTGACAGACGCGTACTTACATGGAGGGAATTTATTAAGTAACGACTTCAATGTTGCCTAATGTAGCGGGGTAAAAATACATTTTTTTCTTCACAGATTTACTCAAGTAAAAGTTTAGGGATTTTAAAATACCAGAAGTACACAATTTCCCCAAACTTACTCAAATAAATGTAACGGAGTAAATGTACTAGAGTAAACTTGAGTAAACTTGAGTAAATGTACTCCGTAACTACACACCTCTGCATACACACATGAAATGTCCTCCAACAGGGACTTGCAGCCTTTAAAGTGCTGATTTTACATCATTGTGGTTCCAATTGCTTTATTCTAATAGATAAGATAATTGTTCTAGAAGTATAAAAAAGAATGCAGAGAAAAGAGCATTGGAGCCAAACGTTGCTAAGAAAACATCATTAAAGAGGGCATTTAATTTGTGGAAGGCTTTCTTGAATTGACCAAGGCCTTAGATTTAACTAGTAGGAAGGACACAGATCTACATGCTCTCTGAGCGCTCGTCTTGGAATCAAGAGATCGCAGGTTTGATTCCCGGCTCCTCTGTGTTATATGTCGAAGTGTCCTTGGGCAAGACACTGAATCCCTAATGCCCCCAATAAGCAGGTTGGCGCCTTGCATGGCTGCACGGCCGCTATTGGTGTGTGAGTTTGTGTGAATGGGTAAGTGTGAATCACAAGCGCTTTGGGAAGTCTTCATGGACTTGAAAAGCGCTATATAAATGCAGACCATTTACCATTTACTCTGTTAGTTTAAAAACAAAAGAGCATGGCAATCAATGGAACACATTGCTGAAAGCCCTCTGTGTGATTGTGGATGATGTAATAATAAGTTACAAGACTTGTAATGACAACAACTACTGGTGTTAGCTGGGTGCTGTGTTTTGTCTTTCTTCATTAATCCCAGAAAAGTCATGCGTAACTGGCTTGGACTTTTTGGTTGTAAGCATTGGATATCCAAAGAGTGATTTAGGATGTTGTTGAATTACCCCAATTGAATGTTAAAAAGCTTGGAATGGTGTGTGTCAATGAGTTAGTCGGATGCCAAAAGAGAATAAGATGGCAAACATTCAGGGGTGTAGTCAATAGTGGTAGGCGTTACCAGGATTTGTGTATTTATCCGATTCAAGTAAATCCACAGTAGAATCGATCAAAACCAATCGGATACTGATACATTACTGTTTGGAAGTTAATGATCATTGAATAATTAAAGCTTTTCCCCTTTGAGTTGATGCAGACGGACAGACAGACAGACAAGTAGTACAGGCCATCATCACATGCTGACAGTTGAAGTAGGAATTTTAGAATAATAATAAATGAAATATCAAAGTTAACAAACATATGAATAACCGAGACGGTCTTCCTAACCCCCATGCATGAAATAAAAAATCTTTAAAAAATATAGTAGTGCCATTTGTGCATGAGGTTTGATTAAATGTTATTTTGCAAAAAAATCCCCATAACAACAAGTGGGTATTATCCAGGCACCATCAGTAGACTTTTTTTTATATTTTAGCAAAGTTGGCTAAAATCACTTCAATGAAAAATATACTAGCAATTTTCTACATTCACTATACTACAGTAAAATAAAGTGGAGAGAAGTAACATACAGTAAAAACCACTACACAACGATTCCTAGTGTATGATACATTAATGTATCAGCATCGTCTTGAGACGAACAAAACCTACTTGGGGGCCTGATGTTGCCAGCGGGATTTGCCTTTGACACAAGTGCTTTAGAATGATGCGAATAATTTAAAAATAAGGCATGTTGGAGGAGGATAGTGGTTTTCAATGACCGCATTTTATAAAAAGAATAATCATTATGATCACCACCATGATACTTATTTCTGCCCTACACTTATGCTACCCTTCCTTTTTACCTGGTTGGCTTATCACATTGTGAGTTAGTAAACTCTCTCGCTGTTTAGCTTGGCCTGTTGGGTTTACATCGAAACAATGAATTCACTGCCCTAAAGGAAAAAAGCTTGCTCATCTGCGGCTTGCTCATCTGACCTGATTGTATGAGTACTGTATGAGCGTACACATTCTGAATTGCATTTGATCACCCTACTAAGGAACATAAAGCAAACTGAGCAGTCGGGCGATTTCTTTACATTTCCATTATCCTTATACAGTACCTTCACACAGAGAAGAATAGAAGACATCACATTGAAGCACTACAGGCATTTTTTCTTTCTTTACTTAAATATATTTGGTAAATGTAAAGAGAGTGTGTCTCCAATTTATTACAGCATTTGGATGTGCTGAACTACAGAGACAGTCTGGTTCGTAAAGATACATACAGTAAGACCTCGGTTATTGCGGTTAATGGGGACCAAAACCACCCGCGATAAGTGAAAATCCGCGAAGTAGCGGCGCACCTTCCAAAAAAAAAAAAAAATCTCATCTCATCTCATTATCTGCACCGCTTATCCTTATTATTCGCGAGCGAGCCCCTAACCCGCGGCGCGGGTACTTTCGGGCGTGATACGCACGACACCGCGACAAGCCGAGCGGGTCGGGCTCTCCACGCGGAGGCCGGTGTTATGCCGAGAAATGCATCCCTGCCGAGATTTGCATCCCCTCGCTACTACAACCACTTTTACCTCATTTTATTTCACTTTTATATCACTTTTCGGGAATGTAATAGCGAACATATAACAAAAACCACTTTGTCTTGCATTTGTTGGGAATGTAATACAACTTAAACCATTCCGTCTTTGTATTTGTTGTGAATATAATCGAACGGTAATGCACACCGTATACAAATCACTTTTGAGCAGGTAACGTGTTAATTTTGCCTTTTTCTATTCAAATCGCTCGTATTTAAACTGATATGCACTCTGCCATAAAGCTTATTTCAGCATAATAAGGTTTACGGTAGAGTGCATAACAGTCCTGAAAAATGATTTATATACGGTGTGCATTACTGTTCGATTACATTCACAACAAATACAAAGACTGAATGGTTTTAGTTGCATTACATTTCCAACAAATGCAAGACGAAGTGGTTTTGGTTATATGTTCGCCATTACATTCCTGAAAAGTGATATAAAAGTGAGATAAAACGAGGTTATAGTAGGTTATAGTAGCGAGGGGATGCAAATCTCGGCATAACACCGGCCTGTCGGAAGCGCAGAATTTGTACGGGAGTCGGATTTGGGCACAACACCGGCGCGCAGTTTTGGTGCGGCTTCCGCTTCACCGCCGTAATGCATAATAGTCTTTGAGATCCCGTCAGCAAACACAAGCTTTAACGTGCGCCACGAGCACCATGCTAAGCCGGGAAGGCTCTCGACTTACTCTGGCCCTACTGAGTGTACTGGTAGCCCACGGCTGCCACTGCTGGGTCCACGCGGCTTCCGCTTCACCGCCCCCTAATCCCCACAGGTCCCCCCCTACCCCTTTCCCCCCCATCGAGGGCCGTGTAGCGCCATGTAGAGCCATCGCGGCCCGAGCGGGAGACTGGTGACTTTTTCATCCGCGTTAACAAACGCATTTTGTAGAATACGAACGCGCTTTATTGTTTAAATAAACGCATTATATAGACTAAGATCGCCCAATTATTTTAATTAGCTCGCTTTATGGTTTCAAAAAGCGTATTATATAGAATACGATCGCTTTTGTCGGAAGCGCAGCAGAATGCGCGTTCACGCGAGGGGGGAAAATTCTGTACGGTAGTCGGATTTGGGCACAACACCGGGAAACGAGAACGGCGCGCCGTGCTTGGGTTGTCGGCCGAGGGGGATTCCCGTAAAAAGTAGCGACGCCCCTTTAAATTTTTTTTTTAAAAAAAAAATTACCATTACAGACCACGAAGCTCTGAATCCGCGAACGTCGAACCGCAAAGTAGCGAGGTCTCACTGTACTTCATTGTTGTAGATCAGGGGTCTCCAACCTTTTTGAAGCTGAGACCTATTTTTGTTAAGTATTAGTACAAAGGGCACCCAGTTTGATACTAATCAAAAAAGCAAACTATCGGGTTATTCCCATGTTATTTAAGGTTCAACCAGGGTCGTTAGAAGAACCACTTCCTGTGGTATATCTTTGGCAAGTACAGTCTGGCGGTGCCCATCCCTCTCCAAGCTGTATTTTTGGGTATGGGTTTAATTTCCCACATGAAACAGATAGTACTGGTTTTCGTAAATTCCAGTAGCAGGAGAACCCTCCGGATCTGACTCAGATACAGACTCTTTATCAAGTGGTCGCTGTTGTTTTTCAGTGTGAAGCGTCATCTGGCTTTTCAGAGATGAGCGAAATCCTAGCATTGATGAGCAGAAGTGTGGGACAATACTGACACCAGGGAAAAACTTGTTTTTTTCCCCCAAAAGTATTGATTGATTGATTGATTATCACACTTGATAAAGATTTTTTTTAAACATTGCTAGCCAAGCTTCAGTTCTTAGAGGGAAAAATGATAAAATAACCCATTCAAATAGTACCATTTATCTTGTCAGTTTAAAAAAAAAAAAAGGTTTTAAAATAAATGCTTACATGTAGGATAAAACTAAAAGGAAAATTAGTTATTTGATATGTTATTCCCTGCGATTGGCTGGCAACCAGTTCAGGGTGTCCCTTGCCCACTGCCTGATGATTGCTGGGATGGGCTCCGGCACCCCCGCGACCCTACTGAGGATAAGCGGAGATGAGATGAGATGAGATATGTTATTCCCTGGTTAACTATTGAAGGTAGGGTTAAATAGTCTCGGTCAACCACTGAAAATGTTCAGAACATATCCGCGGGTACATCGGTCCTTAGGGGGCACCTTGGTGCCCTTGAGGCAACTTGTTGGGAGACCTCTGTTGTAGATCTTAGGGCACTTGTGTAATAGTGTAATAATCTGTGAAGCCCTTTGAGACTCTTCGTGATTTAGGGCTATACAAATAAAAATGACTTGACTTGACCTGACTTGGGTGAAAATATTTGGTAGAAGGGCTAGGAGGAAAAGAAATGTTGATTTTTTTATTTTCATTTTTAATCTACCAATACCTTCTGTGACCCGATACCTCTGCAAAACATGAGGGAAAAAAAGATAATGAGGGCCTATACAATTTTTCTTATACCGTCGCTGCTATTTCTCATTACTTGCTTTTTCTTCTAAAAGTTCCATCATGGCAAAAGTAATGAATGAAAAAAATGGAGATGAGTCGTTTTAGGATAGCAGTGATGACTAAACATGCAGAAATCTACACATATATTTTCATTTTTTAGTCTACAGAGAGACAATTGTATCAAATTAATTTTAAAACACTCAGAATTAAAGTCAATTAATAAATTATTTTCCTTTTTTAAGCATTCGTTTGGGTAAGATGCATTGAACAACTTAAAATTCAATTCCACTAGCTCAGAAGTGGTTTTTTTCATTCAATTTGAAAAACAGCTTGATTGATAAAATTAAGAACCTATAAAGAAAAATAGCAAGTACAGAAAAATGTAGCCAGATATTTAAACGTTGAGGACACTTGAGACAAAAATGCCACCAAATCATTTAATTTTTATAAGTCGTACTTTTTTAAGTCATTTTGTACGTATTGTCAAGAGAGAGGTTGTTCCAGAAGTCTTGGGCACGGTTGAAGTCACCAAATCTTCTTAACTTTAAATGACACAAAAATAAAAGTTGTACCATTTTAAAGCTTATTTCATCAAGGTTTTTGTAATGCTGTTTTTTTAAAACTTTTTTTCAGACCCATTGATGGCATTCACTCAACCAAGATAGGTGTTTTGCGTGCTTGACTTTGCAAAAACAGAATAATGGAACTTGGGAAGGGGTCATGGACAGAACATTCAGAAACAAACCCCAGAGAGGAAGTCCATGGTGAGGTGGCGTTGTAAATCCATAACTGATGGGTGTTTATGCCTAGCTTAAAGACAGGACGCCCCTCAACTTCAGAAGATACGATTGAACAAGTTTGAACAGTTTTCCAGCAGCGCCCCCATAAGTTGATCAGAAGCGCCAGTAGGGAACTTCAGTGTCCTAAATTAACCTTTTGGGATGTCTTAAGAACATGACCTCACATGATGCCTTAAAATCTACAGTTAGTTCAACAGTTGAAAGACAATGATAAACCAGATCGCCGTGACCTGCAATGGATAAATTGAGTCAGAAAAAGATCTTTTTTTCCATCATGGCCAAGAGGCTGACCATCTACCTCACAAGTAACAGCTATATAGACACCAGCTGCCAGAAGGCTGCTGTCCCAGGATTTTCAGGGTGTGTGGAGCACTCAGCAATAATTTGAGAGCAAATACAAAGGGCAAGGAGAGACCTCCATGTTGTGTGTCTGGATCTTGCCAATGCGTACAGGTCCGTCCCGCACCAGCTGATCAGCTTCGCCTTGGACTTCTTCCACATGCCAGGCTGCATTAAAGGCATGGTGGCCAAGTACTTTGCCGACTTGCAGATGTGCTGTGCTCACCAGGACTTCACTACAGGATGGCAGCAGCTTGAAGTGGGGATAGCAATGGGATGTTCGATCTCTCCCATACTGTTCATCGCGGCCTTCGAAATCATCCTCATCGGGGCTGAAGAGTATTGATGAGCTTGTAGGCTGGGCAAGAATGAAGATCAAGCTCTCTAAGTCCCGAAGCCTGTCCCTAAGGAAAGGTATCAGGGACGACCATACCATCTTCACTGCAGGAGGAGAGCAGATCCCGCTACTAGTAAAGCAACCCATCCGTAGCCTAGGGCGCTCCTACACAGCAGACCTCTCAGACAAGAAGGCGGCAGAGGCTGTGAAGAAACAGCTTGCGGAAGGCCTAGCCAGGATCAATCAGAGCCAGCTCCCAGGCAAATACAAAGTATGGTGTTACCAGCACATACTATACCATCAGGTGATGTGGCCTCTGAAGGTGAGTGAGGTCCCTTCCTCACTGGAACGCAAGATATTATATTAGGAAGTGGCTGGGGCTGCCAAGATGCCTCTCAGACGTGGGCCTCTTTGGTCAGAACATACTCTAACTGCCGCTCCATTCCATCAACCTAGGATAGAAGAAGGAGAAGGCCCGGATGGTTTTGGAGTTGAGAGAGTCCTCTGATCATCTTGTTAGATCAGCGGGCACCAAAGTTCAAACAGGAAGAAGGTGGAAGGCAGAAGAAGAGGTTGACCAGGCAATCAGCAGGTTAAAACATCGCAAAGTGGTCGGCAGGGTCCAAGTAGGGCGAGCAGGTCTTGGTTGGAGCGACGTGCCCCTCTTTTGGTCAAAGGCTTCCAGGCGAGAGAGGAAAGAGATGGTGGTGACAGGAGTGATAAGGACTGAGCAGGAACGCCATACCATCAAAGCGGTTTCCCAAAGCAGACAGGGCATCTGGACAACTTGGGAAGGGGTCATGGACAGGCCCCTGTCGTGGCGCGACCTGTGGAAGATCCCTCAAGCCAGGCTCAGCTTTCTGATCCGGGCAACGCACATCACACTACCCTGCCCCCAAAATCTACATCTGTGGTTCGGCACTGATGCGATCCGCCCCCTCTGTAGTACCATCAATGCGAGCCTTCAGCATATCTTCTCAAGCTGCAAGATGGCACTTTCCCAAGGCCGCTACAGGTGGCGGCACGATGCCGTCCTAAAGAAGCTGGCAGAGGTAGTCGAAAGTTGCAGACAGAGGGCAAACAGTCAGCCAGCTCCTCCATCAAATCACCTCATCCAGTTTGCAAGGGCTGGCAACAACGTTCGCAAAAACACAAATGTCCCTCGCAAAGGTGAAGGCTCCTCTCGCCCGCCAGCGAATGGAGAATGAAAGTTGACCTCAAAAGGCAGTTGCAGTTCCCCAGGGAGATCGCAGAAACATCATTGCGGCCAGACATTGTCCTGTGGTCTGTAGCCAGCAAGGCGGTCCACCTGGTTGAGCTCACTGTCCCTTGGGAGGAGAGAATAGAGGCAGCATACGAGAGGAAACGGGCGAAATATGAAGACCTGGTAGCCGAGTGCAGGGAGGTGGGCTGGAAAACAACAGTATGCCCAGTGGAGGTGGGGTGCAGGGGTTTTGTGGGCTCCTCAACCTCCCGCTTGCTCAGAGACCTTGGATGCACAGGAGCGGGCAACCGGAGAACAACTAAAGACCTGTCAGAAGAGGGGGAAAAGGGCAGCTTCTGACTGTGGCTGCAGAGGAATGACAGGAACTGGGGGCCTTTAAGTAACACTAGGGCATCAGTGGGGTTGGCAGGGAGATATCCCAGCCATCGCTCCGCCAACGGGAGATGTCCTGGGGTTAAAAGAGCGAAACATCAATGACCGGTGGTCCCCAGCTGATGACCCAGTCAGGCCCGAGTGTTCAGGGCACACAAGCGTTCCAAAGGCGTTGGAGGAGGCGCGTCAGGCAGAAATGCCCAGCAGGAAGACCACCATCCTGTATTTCCACTTGATCTCACACCATGCAAATTATTCTTGTGGGTATTTGTGAAAGGATTGGCCTATGTGCCCCCCATTCCAAGAGACGTAGTTGAGCTGAAGACACAAATAACAGAAGCTGTTGCAACCATTGACAATGCAACGCTTGGATGCGTTTGGCAAGAATTTGACTATTGGCTTAAAGTGTGTGGTCACAACAAGTCGTATGACCAATGGTGTTCACATTGAATTTCTTTGAACATTCAGCATAAAAATTGAGATTAAAAGCGTTGAATTTACCAGATGGGTTTAAATATCCGTAATTGTTTCGAGGTTATTCAATGTAAAAATGTGCCCCCGACTTTTGGAACACCCTGTATTATTAACATTTAAAATTAAAACGCCTAATAGGACAAACATGTCCCACCAGCCATAGTTTGCCCATTAACGTTTAAGGGGTATTGTGTGTTTAAATTGAACACGCTTATACATGTGAAAACCGACTTGCCACCACCCTCAAAAATAAATCTGAGGATAATGAGTTGCACCGTAGAGGGTAATTGGTTACATCAGCAACCGCTTTATGATTCAAACCATATACCAAACAAGAACTAAACAGGCGAAGTTCAAATGAAGTAAGGGCTGCAGCAAGGGGAGTGTAAGTTGATTCAGGGCACACCTGCTCCTTGTTAGTGATAGGATTAGGGCTTGACTAGCGGGAGATGACAAGGTACAGCAAAATGCACAAAATGCTTTAACTGTGGCAGAAAATCTCCCACTCATGTGTCGTTTCAACAAGCTCTCATATACTGAAGCTCTTATTTATTTACCGTATATCTTTAAAAACATTGCATTGAGTATCATTCATTGGCTTTTCAATGAAAGTGTCACGTATTGATTGAGCGACATTATGACATGTGGAAACCTTTGTGCAGCGGGATTTAAATACGGAATATGCTGAATGAAAATGAATCCCATTAGGTGCTCATTAGCGAGTAAAATTTAGTTTATGGGCTCCTGTATTCATAACTTGCATCCTTATGAATATTTGAATGGCAAAATATTAAACAGCTGCATTCAGTCAGAAGCAAAATTTGAGTTTAGGCTGTGACTGTATTTTAGCACCCTTGAAAAATGCCTCTGTAACAGTGTCATCTGAAGTCATGAAAGTCTAAATGAATTTGTATATCTTTATTTAAAAGGATATAAAAGTGTTAACTACTTTTGATGATGAAAGTTGCTTGTCTCTGTGTGTCCTGCGACTGGCTGGCAACCAGTTCAGGGAGTTCCCTGCTCAATATATATATATATATATATATATATATATATATATATATATATATATATATATATATATATATATATATATATATATATATATATAATATATATATATATATATATATATATATATATATATATATATATATATATATATATATATTAATAAGGGCAACACGGAGGCACAGTGGTTAGCGCGTGTGCAGCACAGTTCTGAGGTCATGAGATCGAACTTCCTGTGTGGTGTTTGCATGTTCTCCCTGTGCTTGCGTAGGTTTCCTACGGGCACTCCAATTTCCTCCCACATTCCAAAAACATGCATTATCAGGTTAATTGGCCGGTCCAAATTGTCCCTAGGTGTGAATGAGCGAGCGAATTGTCTGTCCCTGCGTGCCCTGCGACTGGCTGGCAACCAGTTCAGGGTGTCCACTGCCCACTGCCCGGAGATAGCTGGGATGGGCTCCAGCACCCCTGCGACCCTACTGAGGATAAACGGTGCAGCTAATGAGATATTTTGCATTGATTCACGGTGTTAACACTACATCGATAGAGTGCAATATATATATATATATATATATATATATATATATATATATATATATATATATATATATATATATATATTTGCACTCATTAGCATTATACATACACACATATATATACAGTCGTATGCAAAAGTTTGGGGCACCCCTGATCATTTTCAAGATTTTCCCTTATAAATCATTAGTTGTTCGGATCAGCAATTTCAGTTTAATATATCAAATGGCAGACAAACACAGGGACATCTGAGAAGTGAAATGAAGTTCATTCTTAAGACTGTTCCCACTGGGACAATATCAGGACTCTTGATTGTGGCCGAAGACCCAGTGTCCACCAGGGCTGTGCAGGAATTGCCCCAATCGGCAAGGAAGGCTGGGGTCTCCAATGTCCGTCCAGCCCACCATCACAACGTTCTTGTTCTGGACGTGCACGTCCCTGCACACAGCTTAGCTGCCAAACACATCCCAGCATTGCACTGTCAATGTTGTAATAGCTTCTGATATTCCCATCTTCAGCTTATCCATGCCACTTGTAATAGGGGGCACATAGACATAGCCTTTCACAAAACCCCACAAGAGGAATTCGCAAGGTGAGATCTGGAGACTTTGGTGTCCAGGACATGAGATTGTCTGTAGCGCCCCCTTGGCCTCAATATCCTTCTCCATTGCACCAATCACGTTGCTTAAATTCAATGCGTGGTGATTCCTTCAAATTAAACTCCCCAAAACTCCTCTGAAGCGCCACGAGCAGTGTACTGTAATTAGGTCTCTCTTTGTGATTTAACAGCAGGAGACACGATGCAGTGTCATCAGTCAGCGACAGCGCCAATCAAACGGCCTGTGTTTAATTTGACCACCTTGAAGTCCCGGCCATTGATTTAAATTGTGCTTTATAAGCTTCCCAACTCCCCTTACCGGAGAACTTGAGCGCCTTCACGGCAGACCATATTATCTCCTCATATTTGCACCAATAATTCCAGGTGCTTGACTCGTAATACACAGAAGAATGATACACACAAACTCCGCCTTCCTCGCTAAAAAGACTCATGTGTATTGCCTAAAATCTCTGGGATATTTCAATTTTATTTTCTGCACCCATGGCAAAAACGCCACAATTATCATCTTTGTGTAGCAGGCTCTACAGTTCTATCCTTTCATATGAAGTGGATGCCTCAACTGTATTTATCCCTGTACATTGTAAGTCTATGCTTCTGGAAAGACTTGTACGGGCACAATGTGTAAACAAACGGCCAGCAGCAATAGAGAACCAGGTGAGACAATAGCTTGAAGCCTTTATTGGTACTTTGTCAAATTTGATCAAAATCTGAAAAACAAAATATTTTATTTTTACGCATTACACAAAGGGTAGGTCAAGGCATTTCCAAAAGTGGCCTTATTAATACTGGCCCCTTTAGGTTAATATAAGCTATGGACTGTGGAAAAAAGCCTGCAAATGGCCGAGAGTGGTGTCAATCAATATGTCAATCAAGCTCATCCTGTAGAGAGCAACAAGCTTCAGTCAAAACTGCAAGCATGTAACTATTTTGGAACAAAAACCTGGAAATCTGTTGGCAACTGAGCCAAGGAGCGCAAATAATACAATATTTGCATTACTACCTATTTTTAAAATACAGTAATCCCTTGCTACTTTGTGCTTTGGTTATCACTGGCCGATTTTAAAGTTTACTGTCATTGATTTCAACATATTGTGCATTGTGTTATACAGAAGAGAGCACACAGCAACGGCTATCACAGGGACAGGTTGGATGTGTCTATACTGGGTGGGTGTGGCTGTCTATGAGACTGTGATAGGCTGGTTTATGCTCTCAGTGATGTTGGAAATAAGTTTACCAGTCTGTTTATTTGTAAACTGGAATTAAGTGGCGAAACAGACGGATTGGGTACAATGATGCAGTAATGCTTTTAGGCGTTTTTAAAAATCTGTCTACATTTTCGTGTGTTTTAGAGTAAACCATATTCAAGGTTGAATTTACTGGACGGTCCTAGATGTAACAAGTACATTTTTGCAAAGAATCATCTCATGAGCTAACAACCAGGGTACGTTATTGGTGAGTTAATAGTTTTCGGGTTTCCTCTTTCAGACTGATCGTGATGTTTCTGTAATAAGTCAGCATATATTGAATCCCATGAGTTTAAGCTTTTCAATGATGTGTGGCATGACGTAGCGACTGGTGCCATTGTAAAGACACATCTTTGCTTATCAACAGTTGAGAACGTTAAGGGGTTAATATAAAACAAATCTGCAATGCATCAAGTATGCAAAGGTCCAATTATGAAATGGCAAGGGAATACTGTACAGTGGTCTGCAGGGATTTAATTGATTAGGCATGTTAAATGACGTTGTTTATCGTGTTATTGATTTTAGGTCACATCGCCCAGCACCATGTTAATCAATTAAACTAAAAAACAACAAAGGTTAGCCACCGTCCAGTCCAGCCCATTCGAAGGTCCATAAAGTAATAAATGCAGTGATAGCGTTGAAGGAAATTGGATCATTTTATATTATTTTGAAGGGCAAACAATCCACAGTCATTCGCCAATCCAATTTTAAAACAGCCAACTGTGGTCCGCATTCAAGGCTTGTTAATAAAGCCTTGTGATTAGAAGATCGAATCGCAGAAGAGGATTAATGATTCCTCTGATCACAGACTGAACAAGAGAATGAAGAGTGCATCACACAGAATTGCAGATTTCGAGAGAGGGAAGAAGGCCGCTAAATGGTGACAAACATTGCATAATATGTAGAATGAGTAAAAACACTAGAATAAAAAAATAAAACAGAATTTTCATCCAGTGGCCTGCTTGGAAAGCAAACATTTCACGTCAATATAATGGTCTTCCTTCCGGGTGTTTGCAGAGTAACATAGCACTGACTGCCATGATATTGGTTTGGCTTATCTTAGGTATAAAGTGGGTATGGGCAGATTGATACGGATAGTGAGATTATCGATACTAAGAATGTTATGGATCAGATCAACACTATTAGGTTGGATGGTTGGATCCAACATGGCGTCGCGCATGGATGCTGCGGCTAGTTGCTCTCCAGCTAATCTTCTATTTATTACCGTTCTCTTGCCTTTTTTGCTCTCTTTTTTTGGACACATGCGTGGCCAATTATACTTATAGTCGGGAGGAACTTATTTATTTGAGTGGGCGTCTAAATTTCGACTTTTCGGGCACTTTTTATACCACCATTGATATCCCGAACAAGCTACAAAGAGATCCGGGATCTCCGTGGTCGGCAACCCCACTTACGAAGCGACGGAGACGGCGTAGAGAACAAAAACAGAAGCGGGGTGGTCGCGCTGGGAAGTGTGTGAAGCTAAAGGGACTACATCGGCGAAACGGCAGAGAAGGACACGAAGATGTGCCTAATTCCACCATTATTTCTTCATCAATCTTGCCGGTCAACGGACGCATGAGACTCAACACGCCCGAACGGCGACATCTTGTGACGATCTCTATAAAGACTTCAGCTAAGTTAAACGATTCAGCAAAGCTAAAATTTGGTCTTTTGAATATTAGATCGCTTGCTCCTAAAGCTTTACTTGTTAATAATATTATTTGTGATTACAAATTTAACTTGATTGGTCTATGTGAAACTTGGTTGAGACCGGATGAGTTTCTACCGTTAAATGAGGCTTCTCCTCAATACTACGTGAGCAGTCATGTAGCAGGCTCTTTGAAGCAGGGTGGCGGTGTCGCTGTAATTTCTGAAAAATTACTCAAACTTACTCCTAGTACCTCTAATAATTATAAGGCGTTTGAGGCTCTTGTTATGCGGTCCTCTATTTTGTCAATTTATGTAGTAACTATTAATCGCGCAACATACTCAGTTTTCTTAGATGAATTCTTTGAACTGTTGTCTGACCTAGTAACCTATGCAGACAGAATAATAATAATGGGGGACTTTAACATTCATATGAACTCCCCTCTCAGTTAACTTACTGTTGCGTTTCGGTCTCTAATTGATACATTTGGTTTTAATCAACTGGTTGATTTGCCAACTCATAAAGATGGAAACACGCTAGACTTGGTTCTGACTCGAGGAGTTTCAACCTCAAACATGACGGTTTTACCGTGTACTACCGTTATTTCTGATCATAATTTAGTTACATTTGAGGTGCTAGCTAAATGTAGTACTAAAAAAGCTGAAGGATTTAGAGGACGCAATATAAGCACTGGCACAGTTTCTGAGCTATCTGATCTTCTTCTTCAGGAGCAGTTGCGTCCTTTCCTTTATACAAAGGCTCTATCGACTCACTCATGAATGAGATTAATGCTACCCTGGCTAGTCTCCTGGATTCAGTAGCGCCCATACGGCTTAAATCACGACCTAAAAAACGCACGCCTTGGTTTACTGATGAAACTAGATCCCTAAACAAGAATGCAGGAAATCTGGAAGAAAATGACGCCCTACCAAGCTTGAGGTTTTCCATCAAAACTGGTGTGACAGTTTGTTAAAGTATAAAGCAGCCCTTGCCTCTGCAAAATCAGCCTGCCTTTCGTGGTGATTGCGGCACCAAAGAACAACCCCAAAATCCTTTTCGACACTGTAGCATCGCTTACAAGGCAACAGATTATCCCAGATAGTTCTACCCATTCAGCCCATGACTTTATGGTCTTCTTCAATAAGAAAATTCAATGCATACAGGAAGAAATTTCTAAAGACAGTGTTAATACATCACATATTAAAGGGATGAAATCTATAGATGCACGACATGGTGGCTGTCCAGGGAATTTGTCTCGATTTAGTGATCTGTCACTCGATAACCTTAAACAGGTGGTGAATGCGGCCAAATCGACGACTTGCCTGTTCGACCTGCTTCCGGGTTCGCTTATTGAAGGTCTTTTTGGGGTCCTTGGACCTTCAGTTCTAAATATTATAAACATATCACTCTCCTCAGGTGTAGTCTGCTGTTATTAAACCTACACTGAAACGACCCGACCTTGATCCAGAATGCTTATGTAATTATAGACCTGTGTCAAACCTACCATTTCTTTCTAAAGTACTTGAAAAAGTAGTGGCACAGCAGATGAATGATTTTATATCCAAGAACAATCTTTTTGAATTAATGCAATCGGGTTTCAGGGCTAACCACTCTACTGAGACAGCTCTGATTAAGGTAACCAATGATCTTCTACTGGCAATGGACTCACTTTTGCTGCTGCTGGACCTTAGTGCTGCTTTTGACACAGTGGGTCGTAATATCTTATTAGAACGGTTGGAAAAATGGATTGGTTTCTCAGGAACTGTCCTCTCATGGTTCAGATCCTACCTCTCAGATAGGACCCACTGTGTTAAATATGGCGAAATGACATCTGAGCCCTTTAGTGTTACCAGTGGTGTTCATCAGGGTTCAGTACTTGGCCCCCTTCTTTTCAGCATTTACATGCTTCCATTAGGTGATATTATTCACAAGTAAAATATCAGTTTCCACTGCTACGCAGATTACACTCAACTATATCTTCCGTTGGAGGAATCTGCCACACCCTTAATTGTGGAAATTTGGAGGCCTGCCTCACTGAGATAAAAGAGTGGATGTCATTTAATTTCTTCCGTCTTAACCCTGAAAAGACCGAAATCTTAGTTATTGGTCCAGCTAAATGCCGTGACTTATTCTCAAAAACTGCTGTTAACATTGACAAATGTCACATCACACAGAGTGACTCACTTAAAAATGTAGGTGTCATATTTGACCCCGATCTGTCCTTTCAAACACACGTGAAGAAAATTACTAGAACCCCTTCCTTCCATCTTCGCAACATTCCTAAAATTCGTCCAATGCTGTGTCAGTCGGATGCGTAGATTATAATTCACGCGTCTCGATTACTGTAATGCACTACTCTCTGGTCTCCCGAAGTCCAGAATCAAGAGTCTTCAGCTGATACAAAATGCTGCAGCAAGGCTTTTAACTGGGACAAGAAAGTCCGATCACATTACGCCGATTTTAGCTAACCTACATTGGCTCCCTGTTAGCCTAAGATGTGATTTCAAGGTTCTCTTGGTATTATACAAAATCATACATGGACTTGCTTCCTCATATCTTTAAGATTTGATTTCCCACTATGCTCCGGTCCGAAGCCTTTGTTCTGAAAGCGCTGGTCTACTGGTGATCCCAAGAGCCAAGAAGTGTTCCGCAGGTTCGAGAGCGTTCTCCATCCAGGCACCGGTGCTGTAGAATGCTCTTCCCCCTGAGATCCGATCTGCAACCTCAGTGGAAATGTTTAAATATAAACTTAAAACACACTTCTACTCTATAGCATATGAATAACCTATATTTTTTGTTGACAATATCTCTTTACTATTTGTAATTGCAACATCCATTGCAGCCTGGTCATCCTGAAAGGGGGATTACCACATGTGCGGTCCCTTCTCAAGGTTTCTTCATTTTCCCCATGTTGAGGTTTTTGAGTTTTTCCTTGCCCTCATGTTGGTTTCAGATCAGGGGATGGTGTAATAATAATCTGAAATAATCTCTGTGCAATAACCTGTGCAGCCCTTTGAGACTCTTTGTGATTAAGGGCTATACAAATAAAAATGACATGACTTGACTATTGTCGTGGGATTTATCCTTCAAAGCACCAACCCTCTATGTAGATAGCACAGCCCCCTGCCACTTGCTAAGGGAAAGGGAAAAATAGGAAGCGCAGCACGGCGTGGACTTCTTTTAACTACAGAAACGTACAATGCCAGGGGTAATTTGTGTGGTAAAGTAGTATGCTGTGGCGACACCACAAATTTAAATAAGCACACGGGGGAAAAAAGCTCATCCTGTAGAGAGCAACAAGCTTCAGTCAAAACTGCAAGCATGTAACTATTTCTGAACAAAAACCTGGAAATCTGTTGGCAATTGAGCCAAGGAGACACAAATAATACAATATTTGCATTACTCCCTATTTTTAAAATACAGTAATCCCTTGCTACTTTGTGCTTTGGTTATCACTGGCCGATTTTAAATCAAAGTTTACTGTCACTGATTTCAACATATTGTGCATTGTGTTATACACAAGAGAGCACACAGCAATGGCTATCACAGGGACAGGTTGGATGTGTCTATGCTGGGTGGGCGTGGCTGTCTGTGAGACTGTGATAGGCTGGTTTATGCTGTCAGTCGGGCACACCAGGCAATGTGGCCACCTAAAAAAAACTGAGAAGCATGGCGACAGCTGACTTTTAAATCAAATTCTGAGGAAATACTGAGGAGCTCAAAGAAATGGTTTTCATCACTGGGTGCTCCGTATATTGTTGACAGGTCCAGGAAGGGACTGAGGTGGCGTTAGAAATAAAAACAATATCAGAGCGGCAAATCCAGCCTTCTGCGGCTTTGCTAGGCTACGTGAAAATGCTCACAAGTCAAGCTTGTATCTCACCAATGCCAGATCCATTCCGCATGAAACGCATGACCTGGAGCTACAACTCTTGGGGAAACCACTACATTTTGGACGATTATATTTTAATGATTCCGGAAGGCTGCTTCCACGCACAAGTTGAAGATACCCAATGCCAGCGTGCAGCTAGCCAGCTGCTCTCTAAATCATTTTTCTTACAATAAAAAGGAGAAACACTCCAATTTGACAATGACAAGACAGATCAGTTGCTTAACCGCATTCCTGATTTGTGTTTGTTTATTTTTTAATCCATCTATCTACTTACCCTGGTAATATCCCTCGAGAGGGGTGACCGACAGCAAGACAAACATGTACATGGAACAAAGAAATGTAAAAATAGGAAAAAGTAGCAAAAAACGCCCCTCCAGATGAAACGGGACACAAAAAAAGCGGCCATGTCACTCGGGTCACGGTGACACAACACACTGTTCTGTTCGACAGCAGCGCCCGACAGCTTTCACTGGTTTACGCCTGCCGCATCATACAGGTGCCCTGCCCATCCCTTAGAATGCGTCAAAACATCCCACTACTTAAATCTATTGTTGTTAATTTATTACAGTTGAATACTTTCAGTCAGAAAGGATGTCATCTTGAGGTAAAATGTACCCTTGGGAGCTTTTATGAAGGGACATCGCTACTTAGAGAATTCTTATTTTTTTATTAACCGGGATAACCGAGGTTATACTTTAATGTCCAATGGTGAGTATTTTAGTTCTCTGGTTGACATTGTTATACAGTATTTGTATTTTAATTACATTGCTAGTTTTTTGGTTTGCATCTCGTACCTTTTGTTATGAAACAGTTATAATAGAAATACTTAATTTTTATACTGCAAAAGTTTGCAATGCAGTAACAAAAAAATGAAACATTTCTGGTGCCTGAAAACGTAATGCTGTGTTTATGGTAACAATAAACTAACTCAAAGGGAGAAAGTTTCATTGCTCAATGACAATGATATTCCCAAGCAAAATGAATCGCTGTCAGATCTGTATCGATCGATACTGCCATGTTTTTACTCGGATCGGATGGATACCAAAATCCCCAGTATCGCCCACACAGAGTATAATGCAGATTTCATGCTGTGGGATGTCAGTTAAACGGGGAAACATCAAACAATGTTTATGTTTCCAGGACCAAAGAAGGGGGCAAGATGAGGTTTTTCGCCAGTTAACTCACCAGATATCAGCCAATATTATTAGTTACTGGCAGTTAAACTTGCAGCCTTTATTCAAATCTATAAATGGATTAGCTGCTAAATGAATGGCTTTATCTGCTTTTGTTGAATAAGTTTCACTTAAAAAGAAGCCGAATTATCTGAGTCTAACTTATGCTGAGCCTAAAAAATGTGCTGTCATTTGCATATTTACTTTAAAATTATTTGTCGTTGTTCAACTAGACCACATCATGTCAAACTCATCAACCGCTGGCCAAATGTGGCCTGCGACCCAATAATAGTAAACCAAATGACAAACGCACTCCCAAAGTGGTACACAAAATCAAATACAATACTATTTTTGAATGGTTATATGTTAAATGCATGCATTCCTTTTAACTTTTTCTAGTTACATTTACTCTTAATAAGCCAGAATCTTAAATGTAGGACCTAATAAGAAAACAAAACAATGTGTGTATTATTTTAACAAATGGAGCCTACCTTATCAGAGTGCACTGACAACAGGACAAGTAATATCAGCTCTGTCAGGAGAATTATCACCAGGGCGATTAAAAACTGTTGGAAGACAAGGACAAAAATGAAGTCAGAAGAAGAATTAAAAAATAAAATAAAAATAAAAAGAGGGAAAAAGGTGGGAGTCTGGTTAAGATGTGGGGTGGGTGTCTTGGTTGGATTGATAGTAGGAGGTCTCGTGAAAATGACATTAAATCAATAAAAGTGTTTACTTTTAGTACTGAGTAACAAAAATCTTATGGCCTACGTATGGTATACTGTACATATAGTGGCTTGCGAAACTATTTAGCCCACTTGAACTTTGTGAACTTTTGCCACATTTCAGACTTCAAACATAAAGATATAAACCTGTAATTTCTTGTGAAGCATCAACAATAAGTGGGACACAATCATGAAGTTGAACTCACTTTATTGGATATTTCAAACTTTTTTAACGAATAAAAAACAAAAAAGTGGGTGTGCAAAAGTATTCAGCCCCATTGAGTTAATACTTCGTAACGCCACCTTTCACAGCGATTACAGCTGCAAGTCGCTCTGGGTATGTCTCTATCAGTTTTGCACATCGAGAAACTGATATTTTTGCCCATTCCTCCATGCAAAACAGCCTGAGCTCAGTGGAGTTGGATTGAAGGCGTTTGTGAACAGAGGTTTTCAGCTCTTTCCACAGATTCTCAATTGGATTGAGGTCTGGACTTTGACTTGGCCATTCTAACACCTTGATATGTTTTTTGGTGAACCATTCCATTGTAGCGTTCGCTTTATGTTTTAGATCATTGTCTTTTTTGAAGACAAACCTCCGTCCCAGTCTCAAGTCTTTTGCGGACTCCTTCAGGTTTTCTTCCAGAATGGTCCTGTATTTGGCTCCATCCATCTCCCCATCAATTTTAACTATCTTCCCTGTCCCTGTTGAAGAAAAGCAGGCCCAAACCATGATGCTGCCACCACCATGTTTGACTGTGGGGATTGTGTGTTGAGGGTGATGAGCTGTGCTGCTTTTACGCCAAACATAACATCTTGCATTGTTGCTGAAAAGTTCAATTTTGGTCTCATCTGACAAGAGCACCTTCTTCCACATGTTTGGTGTGTGTCCCAGGTGGTGTGTGGCAAACTTTAACTTACACTTTATATGGATATCTTTAAGAAATGGCTTCCTTCTTGGCACTCTTTCATAAAGGCCAAATTTGAGCAGTATACGGCTGATTGTTGTCCACCTCAGCTGTATACCTCTGCAGTTCATCCAGAGTGATCATGGGCCTCTTGGCTGCATCTCTGATCAGTTTTCTCCTTGTATGAGCTGAAAGTTTAGGGGGACGACCCGATCTTGGTAGATTTGCAGTGGTCTGATACTCCTTTCATTTCAATATTATTGCTTTCACAGTGCTCCTTAGGATGTTTAAAGCTTGGGAAATCTTTTGGTATCGACATCGAGCTTTAAACTTCTCCACAACAATATCTTGAACCTGGCTGGTGTGTTCCTTGTTCTTTATGATGCTCTCTGCGCTTTAAACAGACCTCTGAGACTATAACAGAGTAGGTGCATATATACAGAGACTTGATTACACACAGGTGGATTCCATTTATCATCATTAGTCATTTAGATCAACATTGAATCATTCAGAGATCCTCACTGAACTTCTGGACAGAGTTTGCTGCACTGCAAGTAAAGGGGCTGAATAGATTTGCACACCCACTTTTTCGTTTTTTTAACTGTTAAAAAGTTTAAAATATCCGACAAAGTGTGTTCCACTCGATGATTGTGTCCCACTTATAGTTGCTTGATCACAAGAAATTACAGTTTTATATCTTTATGTTTGAAGTTTGAAATGTGGCAAAAGGTCACATATTTCAATGGGGCCCAATAGTCTCGCAAGCCATATATTTATATATATATATATATATATATATATATATATATATATATATATATATATATATATATATATATATATATATGCTATCATTTCGTTTATTTTTGTGCATCCCTAACCCTGAAAACTGTTAATAAAGCACAAATTATAAAAGGTCATGTGAATGTGTACAAAATATATATATATACTCACGCTCAGAAGCAGGCACTTGCTCTCTTTGATGGCACCCAGGCTTCCGAAAAAAGTTGTTACCATGACAACAGCGCCTATGGTGATGATAATGTTGGCAGCAGACAAAAAGGGGAACGAGGGCAGGAAGGTGGCAAAGCCGCCCTGAGACACAGCGAGCCAGATGCCTACGCTGAGTACCCCGCAGCCACACAACTGCAAGACAAAAGAATACAAGATATTAGATCGCATTTCAAAGTTATGCTCTATAACTTTTTTTCTCACAAAATGTTGCAAAAACATGCCACAGTATTCCAACTAAAAGTTGGAATCAGCAATGCCATTTTCACATTTTTAACCCCAAGTTTAAACTGAGCAGAATATTATCAAAACAACCCGAAACTGCATGGACAGTAATCTTTTGTATTTTTCCGCAGTTTCATTACTTTACGAAGTTTTTAAGTTTGGAATAATATTTCTGTTTATTTAGAATTCATATTTATGTTAGAAGCATTTCTATCAGTTTTTTTCATCTAGATGTATTAAATTTGTATAGTTTTGACATGAGACATTTAATAGAGAGCAGAGTATTATAAGTTATTTTACATTTAAGTTACTTTATTCTGGCCAGCTCGGAGGCCTTGGGGGGTAGAGCGCCCGCCCCACACTGGGACACACTTTTTATTTATATTTACGTTTTGTTTATATTTGATAATTTTCATAGTACGACAGGAGAAATATTTATGGCGAGCAAAGTAATATATGTTATTATGTTGTTATGCTTAGATGTGTTTATTCCGGAATGATATTCCTTTGTGTTTTTAATTCATATTTATGTAAAAAAAATGTTAAGTTTGGTTTATTCAATAAATGTTTATTCTGTTCGGGTTGTGGCAGATATAGGACACAATCGTGTGACGTTCTCACACAAGCCTTTTATTTTATGGGAAATGGGGCGTCATGCACGTTAGGAAGGACAGGAAGCCAGAGACCGACGAGACCGATTCCAATTGCCCGAGTTGATATCGGACAGATTGGGTCAATACTGGACAAAAAGGGCCAGACAAGATAATAAAACGAATCAGGATATCGAAAATAGGAGAAACTAGACGGCAACAAAAACTCAAGAAAATAACAACAGGACAAAAATAGACGGAAACAAAACTGTAACCCGAAATTAAAAAGGACAAAAATGAAGGTGAACTACCGGATTGGAAACAGGAAAACAGGACCGAGTCAGAACCCACGTCTTGTGGGGCTGAAGTTCATTTGACGGGCTGACAAAACAGCAAGAGAGCGCTGAGCTTAATATGGAAAGAAATCCAATCTCTCAACGAGCCGCAGCTGACGTCCCACGGGCAGGGCCAATTGGACACCATGGCAACCATGACACACACGGGCGGGGCCAATTGGGCGCCATGGCAACCATGAAAGACCCCCCCCCCCCCCCCCCCCCCAAAAAAAAAGGGCTCCAGAACTCACAAAAAAACAAAATACAATGTTCGTCAGGCCGATGGGCGATGAAACGTCAGGGGCAATCACTGCTTTGTATAGTGTTAAGGCAGACCGAACCGCCCTTAACTATTGTTATTGCATCGAACCATTGCCTTGTTGATAAAGTCAAACAGCAGTGCTTGTTGCTACTGAAAAAAAGCTAGAAAACAACTTCCCTAGTCTTACCCGAAGCATCCTGTTGTGATACTACCTAATGTTTAGATTCTTATAGACTTAGCAATATAATATGAAATACCATTTAAACTGCACTTGACTTATCACCTTGAATAAAACCTATACAGTTGGAGCAAAATAAAAAACCTGTTTGGCACTCTGTACTTTCTTAATTAAAAAATCAGTCATGACTCAAGAAAAAAGGCCTTTTCCTTATTTAGCACCACTGATAAATCTAATTACATCTGAAAGTCCTCAGGAAGCCAGATTAGATATATAATGGGGGTCTGTGGACACAGAAGATGAATGGGTTACAGGGGCCACAGAGCTGGTGTGGATTTACGGCCTAGCGAGGAGAGCACAAGTAGCTTTAAGAGTCCAGGTGGGCAGGGATACCGTGCCATCACTTCATTGTGTTTAATACCCAGCGAAGGGATCTTGTCCAACTGTGTCACCCTCTTAAGTGGCTGCGGAACTGGCCTGTCTGCACTGTCTCTGTCTAATCTTCCCTTCCTCAAATACTACTACTACAACAAAAGTACTTCATGTAATCTTACCATTGACTACGACACAATGTCAACAGAGAGCACTGTGCCCACACAATAAAGGATCTTTTCAGCATAATCTGTGATGTCGTACATTATTTGACCTTAACGTGTTGGTTACAGATTCACCTTGAGCCATTGTTCTAAGCTCTTTATCTTCTTTCACTTGTTAGCATGGATGTTTTGATTTTCCATTTGCAGCAAAGGATTGATGACTCCGCCACAAAACAATACTGCAGTAAACATCAATCAGGGGACACAGCTCTGCAAACAACGGGACCACAATTTCTAAAATTCCTTCTGAAAGTTGTTTTGTAAATAAAAATTGTGTAATTATAAATCTTATTTACCCAACAAAGTGCGTAATCCATTTTAAGGTAAGGTCAAGTTGGACAAAGTCTTTATTTGTATAAATTAGGGAAAATAAAATAAATTACATACAAACCTGTAAGGAATGCAGGTAAGTTTCACAATTATTTTAGAACAAAAGTAGAACAAATTAAAATACAGAATAAATTGTTTATCAACTTATGTGGCGGCTGGCAGACTATATTTAATAGTTCAGAAGGAGTAATTAACAGACACGCGTAAAGTTTTAAAAAACAAAAACAAAAATTGACAAAAAAATGTAAAAGAATTACAGTTATTCCTAACTGTATTGCAATTTACTTTTCGCGGTTTTGAGACTTAGGGGATTTTCATCTTGTATTGTGCTCTGCCTTCTGATTGGCTAAACAGTCACCCTGCACCTTTTCTGCCCGTGTCTGAGTCAATAACGTTGCAGTCGTTGTACACGAAAGTAAAACAGCATGAGTAAATCCTTTGAAATTTCTAGTTTCTCTAAAAGCCATTATGTCAAAAATATGCTTTGGACTCACAAAAACACCAAAAGGCAGTGGAATGTGCTTTCTCTCGCCCACAAAATTGGACTCCTCCACAACTTAAAGGGAATTAAATGCATTTTACGCCACATTCGATTTTTCCCATTATGTTCACAGGATGGTGACAAAATATCTTTTGAAGTAAAGTGGATTGTTTTGAAACCTTCAGAACTGATTTTTAATATGGCTTGCCAAACAAAACTGAAAAAAATATAATGACAACATATCATCACAATAATAACATAAATGCACAATTTACTTTTTGGGCTAAATTGAGATTTTTGCCTAAATCAAGTTCCTATAGAAAGCTTTTATCTGGATAAGTCCCCAAGTCCGTCAACTGATCATATTTTAGATAACTAATACATAGTAAATAATAATTATAAATTTGTAATTTTTTTAGTAACAAAATAACTTTCCCCGCGACCCTACTGAGGATAAGCGGTGCAGCTAATGAGATGAGATGACATGAAAATAACTTTCATAAGGGACATTACTTTTATTTTTGTTTGTAATGTTATTTCCATGCCACATTTTTGTCATCCACATGATGCCAACACCATATCATCTGAATTTAAGTGGATTGTGACCTTAATCGATAGTGTAATACAATAATAATAATCTTGAACCAAGCATCTATCTAATTAAACACACACACTTAAAAAATGCAAACTATTGGATGAAAAGCTCTGACAAAGCCTGAAAATGGGTTAATTACTTCCAATAAAAATTACTATTGCTGCATTTTGGTCATTATAAGAACCCCTTTCATCATTGGTTGAAATGCCACAATTGTGTTCTCACCATTAACATGTTAACCACAAAAGGGCAGTGAAAGACCACTCTATATTTTTTCACATGCAGTTACCGTACAGTATCGTTTAATTGTCACCATTCATTTTCAATTGTATCCACGATATTTTCCAGTATATAAAGTGCAACAGAATATAGGGCGCATTTTCACATTTCTGGCAATTTTTTTTGTTTTTTAAGGTACTTCTTGTACTTTGAAGAATAGTCAAGTCAAGTCAAGTCATGTTTATTTGTATAGCCCTTAATCACAAATAGTCTCAAAGGGCTGCACAGACCACAGATTATTGCAAACCACAGACTATTATTACACCCCTGATCTAAAACCTACATGAGGGCAAGGAAAAACTCAAAAACCTCAACATGAGGAAAATGAAGAAACCTTGAGAAGGGACCGCACATGAGGTAACCCCCCTTCCAAGGATGACTAGGCTGCAATGGATGTTGCAATAACAAATAATACACAGCTACTGTCAACATAAAATATAGGTTATTCATATGCTATTGAATAGAAGTGTGTTTTAAGCCTAGATCTAAACAGTTCCACTGTACCTTTAGCTGACAGATTATTATTTATGAGACTTACACAGTGTTCATTTTACCTCTGAAAAGTGATGGGTCCGGGGGACTCGCATGCTCACAAATCTATGGGTCCCAACAGAGATCTATGGGTCCCCAAAATTTAGTGTTATCAAGGTTGAAATTGTAAATCTGCGACCAATATATAATATAAATCTTTATATTCATTCAGTTTTAATCATCACAGTTTATTGGTAATACAAATCAGTTATCACTTCAAGACTTTTCAGTTCACAACAATATTTTACATTGTCCAAAATAATATTGCTGAAATAATTATATTAATCTATATTTTTTCAGTTCACAAAAATATGGTACATTATACAAAATAATATTGCTGAAATATTAGTCTATATATATTCATGCACTTTTAATCATCACAGTTAATTGGTAATACAAAGCAGTTATCACTTCATTATTTTTCAGTTCATATGTCTTTGTAGTTTGCTGTCCCGCCACAGTTGTAATGCCTTCGCAAGGTCCAATCCATTATCATCTTCCTCATAGCGTCACCAGGAATATAACTTAGTCCATTTTGGCAGAAAAGTCCTTTTCCTGCTAGGATTATTCTTTTGTTTTTTTTCTTTCGTCGAATCGTTCACTTCAACACATGTGTTTTCCTTGCCTCCGCAATCTTCTGAAGAATTTCTCCACCGTTCTTTTCATGCCGAAATTATTGTCGTTGTTGTCAGTTTCTGCATTATGTTTCGACTTATGACTGACACTGAAGAAATTACCAATTTTGTGTTGATTTTCACCTAATACTAACTGATTTTTTTGGAGGCATACTAATACCTGTCAACCTCCCTGGCTCCATGCTCTTACAAACTGTCGTATTTTCCCTTACAAAATACAAAAAAAAAATCGTTTTTTTTTCAAATTGGTTTATTTATGTAGTTTAACATGTTATATTGTACATGTGTTTCCTTATATCATATATATTGTTAATGAACATTTTGTTGTGAGACACTGAGTTGCTCAACATGAATGAGGTTTGTTATAAAAAAAGTTAAAAAATTAAGTAGCTTGGACAATCACTGTAG
This sequence comes from Urocampus carinirostris, assembly GCF_059441175.1. Classification (NCBI taxonomy): domain Eukaryota; kingdom Metazoa; phylum Chordata; class Actinopteri; order Syngnathiformes; family Syngnathidae; genus Urocampus; species Urocampus carinirostris. The sequence goes on from NC_142355.1 coordinate 42,183,462, forward strand.
AAGGAAAAAATACATGCAAATATAATTAAGTAGAATAATACATTTTCTTATTCAAATTATTAATTCATTTTCTGCATTAAATTATTGTTGATAATATACTGATTAAAGTGATAAACACAAACCTGTCCTTTTTCATTTTCTCATTTTATACTTCTTTACACAACATAATCATTCGTAATATAAAGCATCAAAGCAAGTGAGCCGTTTGAGAGCCGGCTCTCTTTAATGAGTTGAGCCGAGAAAGCTGGTTCTCTAGAAAGAGACTTCCTTTCACTACACAACTCGAACTCGTTTGACTTGATTGATTTGCCATTTTGTGATAGTCGGTGTATGCCGGATGGTACCCATGATTGACAAATTTGCGTTTTTCTGTACAGATTTTCTTGTACGTCCTACACATCTCAAAATGCATAATAAACGTACTTTGTACGGCAAAAACATACAGGTTGACAGGTATGCATACTTAACCTTCACTCAACGACAACCACCACAACAATGACGTAATTTCGAAACAACGAGATCTCGTTTGCCGAAATCGGCGTGCAGATGAAAACTCTAACCGCGAGACCAAAACAACAATGGTGGATCTGCCTGATGAAAAGTTTGGAGTGCGGTAAATCTTTGTTAAAAAAAAGGAATCGGTAAAAATGACAATTTCATGTCAAAAAAGTTGCGTCCCGGGGACGCACGTTGATTTGACACTATGCGTCCCCAGCAAAAATAATGTGTCTAGGACGCAGGGATGCAGGCAAACGAGAACACTGCTTACACAGCTTTTTGATTACTTTTCAAGCGTAGTCTGTGTCCCTAGTAGTCTACGGGATAGGATGTCACTTTCGCTCTTGCATTCCGAGTTTGATTCCCGATGCATCCGATTTTTGCAATTGTGATCAGCTTATTTATTTTTTTAACTCTAGTCCTGACTCTGGTTTTAATTTTTGCGCCTTATAGTTCAGGCAGCCTTAAATATGAAAAAAAATATCCCAAAAGATTAATTTTGGGGGTGTGCCGTTTAATCCGGTGCACATTATAGTAGAATAGAGTGCCTTTATTGTCATGACACAGAGTGTCATGAAATCCAAAGCTGCCCCATACAGTGCACATATACACAGAAGATTTAAAGTGACATTGTATTTCAAAGTAACAACAAATTTAAAAAGTAACATTGAATTTAAAAGTAGTGCAATTGGTGTGGTAAATCCAGTAATCTGTGGGAGAAACAGTGAGGCAATGAATGGTTTCGATACAGTAAATGGAGGGAGAGAACCAGAGGGCAAGAGCTGTAACTGGCTCTAAACTGATAAATGGAATCCTGCTGTTTAAAGGCCTTGTAACAAGCTTGAGGAGACTGCAATAAACTGTGTGTGGTAACTATGAAGTATATGCCCAATGGAGGGAAGTATGAGGTCAAGGGCCTTAACTTTTTAAATGGAAGAGGGGGGGTTAAGGTAAAACTGAAGAAGTAGAAGAAAGATTGGGCTAAGCGGAAAAAAAAAAAAAGGTGGGGGGGGTGGGGGGGTGAATAATCAGCTGTGGTGGTAAGGGACTAAGTGCCACAAGCCCTCCCAACATAAAACCCTGCTTTTATCCAGCCTTGTGTGTCTATTTGAAACTCCGAGGCCATTGACCTTTTCTCACTTGATCGGGCACTCAGGGAGTCCGGAACGTCGAAAGGAGTGACGGCTTTTGCCAAATTACTGTTGTAGTCTAAGGCAGTCACCGGAAGTGATGAGCACTGCTGAGAATGAATTTTTCGTGTATGTCGAGTGCCAACAGTCTTTCGTGCAATGTACGCAAACATAGTAGAGCTCTCGACAAGTCTGTGAAATGAATGATTAAATGGAAATCACATGCACTTGTATTCATTGATTAGAAAAATTTTCCGCCATAAGCAGTGTAAAATGTTAAACAGTGAACAAAACTAAATGCCACCCCTGAAGGGGATTCTTTCCCCCAGCAATTGTTTTTGGATTATAGAGTGTTTCATGACTCTGTAGGATATTACTGTATTTTTCTGCACTATAAGACGCACCCCAAAAATATTTATATATGTATATATATATATATATATATATATATATATATATATATATATATATATATATATATATATATATATATATATATATATATATATATATATATATATATATATATATATATATACAGTATATATATATATATATATATATATATATATATATATATATATATACAGTATATATATATATATATATATATATATATATATATATATATATATATATATATATACTATATATATATATATATATATATATATATATATACAGTATATATATATATATATATATATATATATATATATATATATATATATATATATATATATATATATATCAATCATAAAAAAATGACTGTACGTCGGGTTGCACAAAAACTGTATTTGTGCATTGATAAATCAATCACTATTGCACAATTGCACATGATTGCATAATATTGGATGGAACAGGAATCAAACCCAGGTCACGGCATGGAGCTTGCCAGATGCTATTCACTAGACCACTTGCTATACAGACGACACATAGAAAGGAGTAAGAAAAACACCGTTATTCTGTAATGCGCATAAAACAAAATGAACAAGCGGGTTGTAAAACAGACAGTGTCACCCAAGTATTCTTGTCAGTTTAGCCCCACCGAGCTCAATCCCCGTATGTCAGCCTCCATTTTGTGTTTACAATGGCCCTCAGCCATGCCGTGTCCTCATTTTACACCGTCTTCTTCCTGCTAAGTCAATCTGCGTCATCCCTATTGTGTTTGAGAGGGACCAGATCTAATTTAATTCTGATTTAGTGCATTTTATTGCCTCTTTACCAATAAATACTCATTCGATGCCAGACGTTTCTCTCAAATGGGAAGAGCAATTTTCGCTTCAACTTTCATTCGAAAAAAAAATAATGTTTCTAGTTTTTACCATTGTTAAGTAAACAACAGTTGATCATTGAAAATACTTTCCAAGAAAACTTTTGAGACAAACAGCTTTTTGTGAAAGATGCATTTCAGGCAGAATTTTCACTTTGGTGTTTTTTTGCATTTGTGATAGTAATATATAAACAATGCTTTACATAAACACAAGGGCACTTTGCTGACAAAATAATGATTTATTGTAAGAACAATGTACTTAATCATGAACAATGCATGAACTTTGCAAGAAACTTTTTGCGTCCAATGTTTACGTTGATTTCGGTCACCATGGCGATCGCGTTCCTGCAGACGTGCACAAAATAACATCCATCCTCTGGTCATCTTTTTTAGAAAGAAACAAGCTCTGCAGAAGGTCTGTACTTAATCATATCTTTACTACTCCCACCACTCTGCTTCATTATGCCCGCTCCCCACATGGGTGATATGCATACTCTCAATCGCTGGATAAAGGAAGAAACACTACGACGTTAGGCCTCCTATATATGTTGACAAAGATCTAATAAAAAACATTCCTTCCATCTAAGGGTGATTTATCATACTCATATTCCCAGAGGCTTAATATTTACCTTTGAGCTGCACCAAAAGTTTTCCCAAATAAAAACCAGTATTTTTATGCTTTGGGACTCAGGGACAATGCTTCTGAAAACCTTTTTATACATTATACATTATGGCATTCAATAAGTTAAAGACCCCGGTATGGTTTAAAATTGTATGGTTTTTGTCTTTATTACCAGTATATCAACTCTTTTACATACAAATGTAAATAAATATCATTTTTTAGGGTCGCGTATATGCCATGTAGTCTTAAATACAAGTATATACGGTAGTCTTGATAATAAATATTAAAAGTTAAAGAGAATGTATACCTTATAGTTGTATAAGATATTTGAAGCATTGAAATAAGAATCTCCTTGATTAAGTTCTGTAATTATCATTGATGGTCATCTTCACTGTCACAACCACACTCTTCCTTTTTGTTTCTTGCATCAATTAATTTTGTTCGGGGTCATAACAACGTGGTAGTTGGCTACCTGAGTTGTAGACAGGTAAAGACAATATAATTTTCTCTGACGGGGAAATGAGTGTTAATTAAATACTTCCAAATATTTCTATCTACCATTTTCTATGAGAACACATGACGTAATAAGGGTTGGTTGTATGGCGATGTTAGATCAATCCGACATTCATTGACAGTCCTTATCTCAAAATGACCCGCAGGCAATTCCATGTGAGGAATTCATACCTGTCAACCTGTACGTATTTGCCATAAAAAGTATGTTTTTTTATGCATTTTAAGACGTGTACGACGTACAAAGAAATCTTTATGGAAAAATGCTAATTTGTCAATGATGGGTACAATCTGGTATACACCGACTATCACGAAACGGCAAATCAATCAAGTTAAAGGAGTTCGCCGCGGGAGCCTCTATCTCAGTACCGTTTTTTTTTGTTGCAAACGAAGCGAGCGGTTTGATGCTACTGTGCGCATGCATCTGCCGCCTGGGGATTTCCCATCATGCATCATTCCGAAAAAAAAAACAAAAAACAGAAAACCATGGTTTACGATTATTTTGTATTTTGCACGGGAAAATATGACAGTTTGTACGGGCATTGAGCCGTGCAGGTTGACAGGTATGGGAATTGCCAAGGAACTGAAGATCTCCCTCAACGGTGTGTACTACTCCCTTCAGAGAACAGCACAGAGTAGAAAGAAAACTGCACAACCAAGCAAGAAGATGGGTATGTTAGACACTCTGGTTTGAGAAATAGGAGCTCTTAAGGGCCTGGTCACACAGCCATTTGCATCTGTATCGCGGGTAAAAATTTGCGATTTTTTTTTTTTGCCCGTGGTTGCCCGAGGTGGAAAATGCGCAAAATTGGCCAACCCGCTGTTCATCCGTGGTATGCCCGCGAAACAGACGCCGGTGGCTGTTCCGCTTCCTCATCGCGTCAGTTCCATGTCCTTTCCGCGTGTGGACCACGGGTATAAAAGCTGCCGAGCCGGGCTGTAGAAATCATAACCGCTCAAGACACAGTCCCGTGAAGATCAAGATTTCAAGCTATTCAGATTCAGATTTACTTTTTTGTAATTCGTATACACGTGTATACAGAACGAAATGTTGATACATCTGACCCGCACAGTTACTTTGAACGTCAGCCGGGATAGATAAGATTAACCATGTCTTCGTCAGAATTTTAGCGCAGCAGTTCGTCATCTCGCGGTTCAATGCCACTTCCAGTTGCTAAATGGTCCAGTTTATTGTCCAGAGAGCGAACGTTGGAGAATAGATGGGAGAGGCGTTTAGCCTTTAGCCTAGCTGTTAGCCCGGCCCGACAACCTCGCTTCCTCGTCCGGCGGTCACGCCGCTGTCTTGCCACTCTGCTTCGCTGCTTTGTAGGCCGCTGGGTCTTGTTGACATAGCAGTCCGTGGCTAATAAACACTCCCGAGTGGTCGTAGCACCGAGAGCTTGATGTCTGGATGATCGCATATCCAGCAAAAAAAACTGCGATCGTATCTTAATCTGCAGTTCAAGCCGACTTTGTGCGCCGTCAAAACTGAGTCGAAGACTGTGTCTTATGGCCGACGTGCAAAAATGGTACCGAAGAAGAAGCCAATATGTTATTATTGTAATAGTTTTTCATTTTTATTTTATTATCTTGTTATGAAATGAAAAGTAATAAAAATGGATTAAGACGAGGTCACTACGGGTGACGGGGATCCATGTACACCCCTTGACGTCTCGAGCACAACTGACGTTTGCTCGGCAGATCGCGCTGAATATACGCGGAGAAAGGCGTTTGACCGCCACACGCGTTACACACCCTAATTCACGTGATAACGCCGTGATACAGGCGCAGAAAAAACGTGCTATGACCGTGCTCCACCCGCTAAAATTCCGCGTCCTACCCGCGTGTAACCACGCCCTGGCCGCGGCCGTAGCACGTCGTTCCGCGTCTGTACCGCGTCATATCCGCGTGTGTACCACGTGTGCCGCCCGCGGTTACCCGTGGTCTAAAGTTTTAAGCAGCGCAAAACTTTTTCGCGCGGCCAACCGCGTGTGAATTTCTTGCCGCGTGTAAAGCACGGCTGTATCTCGTCTGTATCGCGATCTCAAAGCGTCCAACTGTCAGGCAGGACGGAAAGAAAACTGAGATCACTTGCACTCGTTTCTTGGTTTTTATTGGAAAGAAGGAATGACAAGACGTGAATCTTCGATTCATTATTTTAATTCCTTCCTATCCAGTCTTCCTAAAAAAGATATCGCAAGTCGGCAGCTTTTGCAAAATTCAGCAGCACGTGGAGGGTGTAACCACAACACACCAATTTTTAAATCATTGCATTTGCTCTCCTTGTGGCTTAGGATAGGTTTTTGAAGTGATTTTACTATTTCTTAAATGTCCTAAAGGTCTTGGGGTGTTTAATATGTGAGACCTGCTTTTAGCCCTCAGGGACATTGAGGTCATTGGGCAGTGGTTTGTTAACTGTTCGGTGATTGAGGAAAAAACGCTAAGGTAAGGCAGCATTGAGCCACTTTGGGTCATGAGAAAATGATGAACAAAAAACACAGTTCGGACTGAACCCACGGCTGGCAATAAGGTTCTCACTCCTAACCAATTTTGACTGAAACACCACGGAACCTCTGAAAAACCTGCACATATATAGAATAAAACGTGTATAACAAAAATAAAAATAGGATTAGCCTCTACTGAATATTGGCATTTAAAAACACAATATACTAAACTGTGAGGGACTGATTCAGATTCTTCTGTTAGTGCTAGATAGTGCACACTGTTTGGAGCAATTAGAATAAATAAAATGAGTCCAAATGAGTTTTATTTTCATGCTTTGACAGATTTTTTTAATTTCTTTTTCGTCCTCTGTACTGCAATCTCTCTTAAACTGTTCTTAATGTTCTGCTACGGCAGGCAGATCTCCATCCCACCCCCTCCCTCCTAGGCTCAACAAACCAAAACACTCATATTAACCAATACACCAATCAATGCATTAAAATTGCATGAAAGGACAAAAAAAATCAAGTTTGAGACCCTGGTCTGCACACCAGTTTTTTTATATGTATGGGAACCGCTGCACGCTTCTTAATGTGGGTCGGGTGTCGGTGAAGAGAGGTATGTGTGTGGCTCCTCCAATCTATCTGCTCGCTGGCGCCCTGTGGAGGACGGTCGCATGCTGGATCAGAACACTTGGGTCTTGCCAAAGGTACAATTTGCCAGACAACCATTGATGTGTTTTACAGAAGGCTCAAGACACACTTCTTGGTGTGTTTGATTGTAATACATTATACTTTCCGTTTCACTCTTTTATGTTTCAGTTATCTAGGGGTTTTAGTCTTCAGCATTACATTTAAGATGTTTAAACACACTCTGTTGCCGTCAGCTGCCACCACTGTGGTTGTACCTTTCCTCATGTGGTTGCTCTTTGCCTTGTAAAGATTTATTTATTGATATTAGTTGTTTGTTTTATTATACTATTTTTTTCTATTTCTGTTTTCTTTTATTTCATTCATAGTATAGTGGTACATGTGAGAGTGATATTATATGTAGGAGCAAATATGATTTACATCTGAAACCGCTGCTGCAGTCTTCATCTAGCTTAGAAGCACGCAAATTAAGACTTTTCTGAAAGCATATTGATCCTTCATCTTTGTTTCTCGGCTAGTACTTCCTCCACAAGTAATCGCTGTACTTTCTCCACAAGTAAACGCTTTATTGAAAAGAAGCATTCCACCAAAAAAGAAACAGGGAGTATGGTAATACTATTCAGGCCAGCCATAATAATTACCAAAGATAGAGGAATTTCCAATTCTTAGATGCATATACTGGACTGTCTCAGAAAATTAGAATATTGTGATAAAGTTCTTTATTTTCTGTAATGCAATTAAAAAAACAAAAATGTCATACATTCTGGATTCATTACACATCAACTGAACTATTTCAAGCCTTATATTATTTGAATATTGCTGAATTTGGCTTACAGCTTAAGAAAACTCAAAAATCCCATCTCAAAATATTAGAATATCATGAAAAAGTATACAAGTAGGCTATTCAACTAATCACCTGAATCATCTAATTAACTCGAAACACCTTGCGAGGGTTTCCTGAGCCTTAAAAACACTCAGCTTGGTTCAGTAAACTAAATCACAAGTATGGGGAAGACTGCTGATCTGTCTGCTGTCCAGAGGACCATCATTGATACCCTCCATCAGGAGGGTAAGACACAAAAAGAAATTTCTCAAAGAGCAGGCTGTTCACAGAGTGCAGTTTCAAAGCATATCCACAAAAAGTCTGTTGGAAGGGAAAAATGGGGCCGGAAACGCTGCACAACCAAGAGAGATGACCGCAGCCTTAACAAAATTGTGAAGAAGAGCCGCTTCCAGAATTTGGGGGAGCTTCAAAGACAGTGGGCTGAAGCTGGAGTCCAAGAATCAAAAGCCACAGTTCACAGACGTGTCCGGGAAATGGGCTACAATAGCCGTATTCCCATGGTCAAGCCACTTCTGAACTCAAGACAACGGAAGAAGCGTCTGACTTGGGCTATGGAGAAGAAGCACTGGACAGTTGCAGAGTGGTCCAAAGTCCTCTTTTCAGACGAAAGCAAGTTTTGCATTTCATTTGGAAGTCAAGGCGCCAGAGTCTGGAGAAAGGCTGGAGAGGAGCAAAATCCAAGTTGCTTGAAATCCAGTGTGAAGTTCCCACAATCAGCAATGGTTTGGGGAGCCATGTCAGCTGCTGGTGTTCGTCCACTGTGTTTCATCAAGTCCAGAGTAAATGCAACTGTGTACCAAGAGATTTTAGAGCACTACATGCTTCCATCTGCTGAAAAGCTCTATGGAGATGAGGATTTCATTTTCCAGCATGATCTGGCACCTGCCCACAGTGCCAAAACCACCAGTAACTGGTGCACTGACCATGGCATCACTGTCCTTGATTGGCCTGCTAATTCCCCTGACCTGAACCCCATTGAGAATTTGTGGGGTATAGTTAAGAAGAAGATGAAAGACACCGGACCTACAAATGCAAATGAGCTGAAGGCCGCTATCGAAGCATCCTGGGCATCAATAACACCTCAGCAATGCCACAGGCTGATTGCCTCCATGCCACGCCGGATTGATGCAGTAATCCGTGCAAAAGGATTCCCAACCAAGTACTGAGTGCATCAATGGACATTTTCAAATGTTTGATTTAGTTTTGCTGTTATAAAATTATTTTTTTACTTGGTCTGAGGAAGTATTCTAATATTTTGAGATAGGATTTTTGAGTTTTTTTCAGCTGTAAGCCAAAATCAGCAATATTCAAATAATAAAAGGCTTGAAATAGTTCAGTTGATGTGTAATGAATCCAGAATGTATGACATTTTTGTTTTTTTAATTGCATTACAGAAAATAAAGAACTTTATCACAATATTCTAATTTTCTGAGACAGTCCAGTACTTTTTATTTTATCTAATATTAAAACTGGCATAGTGGCACTGTTTGAAATATGGGCAACTTGCTTGCATACACAGTGGACGCACACGGGTTACAAATTCATACGAATTCCTTCATTTCTGAGACAACTAAGTCAATGGAGAAGACACCAAAGCCTTTCCCCTAGTTTCAAAAGATTGGCTGAGAGTCCAAGTTTAAATGTTTTTTTATTGCTGGTTAAAGCACAGGCCAGCTAACCAGATTAAGAAGTCTGTACATTGTATATTGTTCTTTAAACAGCTTTTAGTTAATTAAAGGAAGTGTATGCTAAGTAGTTTGCACTATTCAAATTAAAACCTGCTCACTGTGTATATTTGGCTTTATAAGTCTATTCTTTACCCTTTTTAGTTCACTATTTTACCATGATAGGAAAATGGTTAGAAACTAGCAAATTAGTAACCCCCCCCAAAAAAGAAAAAAAGAATTGAGATTAAATTGCTATCTTAAATTTATATATATATATATATATATATATATATATATATATATATATATATATATATATATATATATATATATATATATATATATATATATATATATATATGGTATATATCATGACACTGAGCATGGAACGTAACGATCAGTGTTGGGTGTAACTAGTAACTAAGTAACGAGTTACTGTAAATACTTTTAAAGTAACTAAATTATCTAATGGATTACAAACTAGTGGATTGCTAAACTAGGAATTTGATTTGAGTTACTTATCAAGTGACTATTCGTTACTTTTTCACAATACTTACTTATATTATAAAAAAAATCCTCTTTATTGATGAATGTACTGTTTAAGCTCTAAGTGTCTGACAATGAACCTACCTTAATGTCATTGTCCTTTAGCTGAATAAATACAGGGAGTGCAGAATTATTAGGCAAATGAGTATTTTGACCACATCATCCTCTTTATGCATGTTGTCTTACTCCAAGCTGTATAAGCTCGAGAGCCTACTACCAATTAAGCATATCAGGTGATGTGCATCTCTGTAATGAGAAGGGGTGTGGTCTAATGACATCAACACCCTATATCAGGTGTGCATAATTATTAGGCAACTTCCTTTCCTTTGGCAAAACGGGTCAGAAGAGGGACTTGACAGGCTCTGAAAAGTCAAAAATAGTGAGATATCTTGCAGAGGGATGCAGCACTCTTAAAATTGCCAAGCTTCTGAAGCGTGATCATCGAACAATCAAGCGTTACATTCAAAATAGTCAACAGGGTCGCAAGAAGCGTGTAGAAAAACCAAGGCGCAAAATAACTGCCCGTGAACTGAGAAAAGTCAAGCGTACAGCTGCCAAGATGCCACTTGCCACCAGTTTTGCCATATTTCAGAGCTGCAACATCACTGGAGTGCCCAAAAGCACAAGGTGTGCAATACTCAGAGACATGGCCAAGGTAAGAAAGGCTGAAAAACGACCACCGCTGAACAAGACACACAAGCTGAAACGTCAAGACTGGGCCAAGAAAAATCTCAAGACGGATTTTTCTAAGGTGTTATGGACTGATGAAATGAGAGTGAATCTTGATGGGCCAGATGGATGGGCCCGTGGCTGGATCGGTAAAGGGCAGAGAGCTCCAGTCCGCCTCAGACGCCAGCAAGGTGGAGGTGGGGCACTGGTATGGGCTGGTATCATCAAAGATGAGCTTGTGGGGCCTTTTCGGGTTGAGGATGGACTCAAGCTCAACTCCCAGTCCTACTGCCAGTTTCTGGAAGACACCTTCTTCAAGCAGTGGTACAGGAAGAAGTTCGCATCCTTCAAAAAAACATGATTTTCATGCAGGACAACGCTCCATTACACGCATCCAAGTACTCCACAGCGTGGCTGGCAAGAAAGGGTCTAAAAGAAGAAAAACTAATGACATGGCCTCCTTGTTCACCTGATCTGAACCCCATAGAGAACCTGTGGTCCCTCATCAAATGTGAGATTTACAAGGAGGGAAAACAGTACACCTCTCTGAACAGTGTCTGGGAGGCTGTGGTTGCTGCTGCACGCAATGTTGATCGTGAACAGATCAAAGCACTGACAGAATCCATGGATGGCAGGCTTTTGAGTGTCCTTGCAAAGAAAGGTGACTATATTGGTCACTGATTTGTTTTTGTTTTGTTTTTGAATGTCAGAAATGTATATTTGTGAATGTTGAGCTGTTATATTGGTTTCCCTGATGAAAATAAATAATTGAAATGGGTATACATTTGTTTTTTTGTTAAGTTGCCTAATAATTATGCACAGTAATAGTCACCTGCACACACAGATATCCTCCTAAAATAGCTAAAACTAAAAAAGCCCCACTCCAACTTCCAAAATATTCAGCTTTGATATTAATGAGACTTTTGGGTTCATTAAGAACATGGTTGTTGTTCAATAATAAAATTAATCCTCAAAAATACAACTTGCCTAATAATTCTGCACTCCCTGTTATTTTATTTCCATGTTAATGTCTGACATTTGATGCATTCTGAACAGATCTTCAGTCGTTTAACTTTATCTAAATGGGTTTTATGAAACAAACAGCAAATTTGATTTTCTGCTTTTTATTTGTGACACAAAGGTAATGTAACTCAATTACATTCTTGAGGCAAGTTATGTAACCAATTAAATGGCAAATGGTCTGCATTTATATAGCGCTTTTCAAGTCAATGAAGACCTCCCAAAGCGCTTTACAATGTGCTTCACACTTACCCTTTCACACACACACTCACACACAAATAGCGGCCATGCAGCCACGCAAGGCGCGACCTGCATATTGGGGGCATTAGGGATTCAGTGTCTTGCCCAAGGATACTTTGACATATAACACGGAGGAGCCGGGAATCGAACCTGCGATCTCTTGATCCCAAGACGAGCGTTCTACCTCCTTAGCTAATGCCGCCCTTTACTTTTTTGATAACTAGTAATTTGTAACTTATTGGTTTATCAAAGTAACTTACCTAACACTGGTCATGATAAAAATAAACAAAAACACCATTATATATTTATTCATGTTCTATATTTTTTTCCTCTTGTTATTAAAATACAAACTTGTAAAAAAAAAATGCAAGTAATAAAATAATTCCACTAATAGGTACATATTTACATTAGGAATCGTGACATATCCTGCTGTGTGAATGAATGAATTTCAGCACAGTCCAGATGCAGTGTGAGTAGCAGAAAACTCTTGGCACTCCCATGGTGTATCCTTCTCGCATTGGCCGCAGGTTTACTTTTAGCAGTGAACACATCGGACAGGGTTCTGTGAGCATTGTAGTTTGACCTGGCACTTTGCTCTTTTCCCAGGGCTAGGTTTGAGAGGTTGCTGCAGAAGCTTTTACTCTTTGTCCACCTTCCTTGCACTCACCTGAGAGTTAGCCAACTCACCCGCCAACTCAACCAGGAAGTCCACTCGTCTCTCCTGTATACAGGTTCATGCCTTATGCAAAATATAAGAGTTCAGTGCTGCCATGTCAATCATGTTGTAGGACACAGAGACTGTCCATCTCTGTGTCGCTGCCCACAAAGTGTACTCTCGCACCATCTGGTCCATCACATCTACGCTGCACTTGGCGGTGTCTTACTGTGGCACAGTGTTTGGCTTCATTTTGATGTCATCTTCAGTCTCAACCAGTAACTATGCATGCTGCTGAGGGCGTAAACAGTCTTCTTACGTTTAGGTGCATATACTGTAAGTGATGCTTCAGTGATGAAAACACTTGTGTGGGGAATTCAGTCTGGAGCTTCTGCCTAGTTGACTGAGGAATTTTGCGGCGAATCTTGACTGTCCAAAGAATGGAAGTTTTCCGGCGACGTAGATGATGCGCAAGAGACAGCAAAGTGAAAAAGTTGTCAGTGGTTACAATTCTGCCCTTATCCATGAACAACACGACACCATCAGCTTCATTACTACACTCTCGGACGAATATACAGTAGAGCTGAACTTTAACAAAACCTCTAACTCGAGCATCTTGATCTGCCCCTCGTAGAAAATAAATACAACTTTTTATTAACATAAATTTTCTCCACCACCATCCCTTCTGTATTGCACTTACTAACCTTGTCATTCCGCTATGAATATTGTAAGGCCAATGTAAATTGTATTACAAGTAAATTATTCACTTGGTCTGCGTCAGTGGCTTAAGGAAACAGTGCTTTCTGGCTCGGAAAACACACTGCATGAATTGAAAAAGACAGATAGAGGGTGTAAGATTAATAAACAGCTTGGTTAAAGTTTTATCCATCCACTAGAGTCCTGACCGATTCATTAATCATGCTGCTTTCTATGAACATGTTCACTTCAATTCGTGGACAATTTTGTTTTCATGCGTTCAAACGAATTCCTAATAGTGTCCAACCCAGGGGTCGGTAACGTATGGCTCGCGAGCAAGATATGGCTCTTTTCATGAATACATCTGGCTAAGAGATGAAATAAGGGCCATAGTAATTTTCTCTGTGACTTTCAAAATCAATTGTATGTAAAGCCAGAGCAACAAAATCATTCTGTCGAATATATATAGGGCAAAGTTTCAATTACAGTTTACACTCGTGGTGTTACACCAACAGACCTTGTTTTGGCTGTACGTCTCTAATGAAACCTTTATATGGAAGCTCATTAAACAATCTATGTCCACTGTTGAGACACTTAATGATGAAAACCCACAGAATAAACTGTAAATACCTAAAAACAAAAGCCAATCACCCAGAGCAATTTGATTGGGTGAGCGGTAGGATTTGGTGGTTGTGTTGATTATTATTATTTTTTTTAATATATGGTGTTGCTCTCCCCTCAAAAAAGTAAATACAGAGACCCCTCACTACTCCGCGCTTCAGTTATCACTCATTTAATCAAAAAAACAACAACGATCGTATAAAAAACCACAACAACAACAAATACTTTCGCACCGTTGAGGTACGTTTCGTACAGCCAATTGGCCATTCAATTAAAAACAAAGATACAAAACAAAAACAAATACTTCCTGCAGCACGGAAGAACGATTTGGACAGCCAAGATTCACACCGATTAGCCATTTGACTTGAGATTTCTAATACCAATTCATATCTTAGCATCTTTCATACTGTATTGTGACCGGACACCTGCTCTGCGTTCTACCGCATCTTTTTGAGAAGAGTTTGAATCCCGTGCCTGTCAGGTGATAAATAAGTAATAAATATGCTGAATCCTTTGTTCTCTCCCTCTCCCCCTCTCTCTCTTTCTCTCTCTCTTAGTCGGTAAGTCGGCAAGTCCCTTTAATGAAGGCAACCCCCCCAAAGATACTATTTGAAATACATACTGTGTTTTAATTTGTTCTCTCTCTCTCTCTCTCTCTCTCTCTCTCTCTCTCTCTCTCTCTCTCTCTCTCTCTCTCTCTCTCTCTCTCTCTCTCTAACCCCCCCTAGAAAAAACAACATTGAATAATTTAAATAACGTAACCCTTTACTTTAGACAAGGGGTCTCACACTCAATTTACTCAATTTACATTAAATATTTGAGTATTCTCAAAATAATGTTTTTTTTCTGCACAAAATAAGCTCTAAAGATCTCTTTGTCTCTCGCTGTCTCTCTGTGTCACTTTCTTGTTTGTCTTTCTCTCTTTCTATCGCTCCCTATCTTTATCACTCTCTCTCCCTGCCTTTTTATGTTTCTCTTGCTGTCCATGTCTGTCTTTATTTCTCTCTCTCTCCCTCTCCCTCTCTCTCTCTCTCTCTCGCTCTCTCTCTCTCAATAAGTTGAGTACTCGGAAAAAGGTGTACAATACAAAATCTAACTTACAGCAATGTCCAGATATTATTTGACATCCCTAAGAAAATGTTCGTATCTACTGTTTTGCGTAAGTCGAATGTTCGTAAGTAGAGGTGCATTTGTAACCGGGTGCTTTTTTGGAAAAACAGTCCACACTGTAGACTCTACAGCATCCTACAACTGCTTAACCAAACATCATCAAAATTGCCATCTTTGTGTTTTTGGTTGATTTCCCTAACTTGGCAGAAAATCAATTTCTCTTTTTTAAGAGTATTTGCTGATGTAGCTACCTACATTTAAGGCCCTGCCTTCATCTTCCCTTTCCCCCTTAGATCAGCTGAAAGTGTGCCCAGAAAAATCAATCAGAACAAGCAGGATTAAAGATACCAAAGCCATTCTCTCCCTGTCATAGGATTTCTCTGATGTCAGACCCACAAACGCGCACTCTTACAACTGAAAGCAGCTTCAAAACCGAGAAAGGTTTTTTTTTAAGGGTTATTGTTCTATCTTCGTTACTCATTATCCATTATCCGTTATCGGTCAGTTCATAATACGCTACAAAGCCTAGGAGCCAGGACACTTACTCTCAGCCAAAAGGCAAAGCTAAGGTCCTAGCCCTAAAGCTTTGCTGCGATCATTGCAAATGCACCGTTCCCGGAGGTACTGCAATACCAGGCCGATGCGTGGAGTGGACAGAGCAAGCTCTTATTCCAAAGACAATAGAGTACACAGTCCAGAAACCACAGTCGGCAAAATGAATGGAAAATGATACCGGTACTTAGTTTGATGCAGACCTGCAGAGTCCCGGTCCCGTTGAAAATAATCCAAAGAAAAAAATGTATATTTCCAAAGGTAAGGGTGGGAAAAATATATGTCCACAATCGTCCGCTGCGTCAACAAACACGTCTCACCTTTACTCCACTTCCCATCAGCCCCCGTTGTTTTCGCCCCTTCTTTTTGATTCGCCCGTGGAAAACATATCAGAATAAGTCTCTAAAATAAATACATTACAAAAATATACAGTTGCAAATACATATTATACATGGTTACACATATTTACAAAGAAAGACGGTACACCGAGAGAGTTTTCAAAGCTTTAATAATAATATTATAACTTTCATCACAAACCGTGCCTGTGAAGGGTAGCAAAACGCTACTAGGAACACGCTCGCAACACAGTAAATGGGTCTGTTAAAATAATATACGGTACTTGTAGAAATCACGGTAAACCGTCCAAATCTTCTTCCTTATAACTGACGTCATCAAAGTCGTCTTCCCCAGTATGGGATAGAGACTGCCACATAGACATCGTCCCACGCTCCCTTTTTCAAAAACACCCTAGCAACACACTCGCAAAGTTAAGTTTATGTGCAGTAGCTCTGTTTCCTTCTTCATCGGACTGCTCGAATGCTTTTAGCTTGAAAGCTGCGTCATGTGCCTTTTTTATTGCAATTTACATGGTGAGGATATGTCTACGCTAATTCAAATTGTGCACAAGCTAAGAAGTTGCAGTCTTCCTCGGCGCATATATTCCACCGGTCTGAATCTCACCTTTTGTACTCGAGCGTCGCTGGCGGCCGTTAGAAAAATTACATAAATTGGCAGCATCACTGAATAAGCCGCAGGGTTGAACGTTAGGGAAAAAAGTAGCGGCTTATAGTCCGGAATTTACGGTATTAGGAACAAGTTGGAAAGACCTAGTAAAAGCCAGAAAGCCGATCTACTGTGTGTTATACAGCCTGTTAGAGGGTAACTGAGAGCTCCATGGAATATAACTGTTGAGCCAAGTCTCAAACTAAAGATTTTGCCAAATACTATCATGCCAAACATGAAGGCGGCTGACACATGCCATGAATTAGCAACCCCAAAACTCTTGGGACATTCAACATTCTCCACACAATTTCTGATGTGTTCTTGTGCCCCGAATTTCATACGCACACAAGGATTATGTTGCAAACTAACTTCTAAATACCTTGCGTCTTCATGCTGACCAATGAAATGGTAATAAAACATGTAAAATGTTGGTAACTAGGAGTTTGTTAAAAATAGTGGTTGCTCTGAAAACACACTTTTTTCAGGTATATCAGAGAAGAATGTAAACACTGCAAAACAATGAGATATAAATATGACAAAAGAGGTAATAATTTTTTTAATCAGCCAACTAGTGCAATGGGAATAAGACTACTTTGGGAAGCCATGGCCAATTGCGACAGATACCTGGCTGCCACAATGGTAACTACAGTTCAAGATCGTTGACACAGTTGCAGTGTCTTCGAGTAGGGCACCAATATCTCTAATCATTCCTTTAGTAGTCATGGTTTGACAGAAGACACAATTTCTAATCTATTATCCAGTCATTACGACTGAACAAAAATGGATTATTGTTTTTACTGTGTGTTTTAAAACAAAGCAACATTTGTGAAAAAGGGTTTGAAAAATTTATGAAAACTAAATAGGCATCCAAGACCAAATGATTAAGATCTATACCTGTCACTACAAAAACTACAGTTAACCATCTTTGACACACTGTTGCGGTGTCTAGTATCCACAACTGCTTACTTTGTTGCTATGGTTCAGACCAGGACGCATAATGTGATATTCTGGCCAGTCAAATAGACAAAAATGGAAATCTGTTTTCGGTTCCTTATAGCACCGATGTGTAATATTTTACGACTAGATGGCACTGTTTCATCTGGAACGAGAGAGGGCCAGTGATACACAGGACCAGTGGTACACGAAACATCGTGGCAGCAAGATGCTGGACAAACATAGCGCTGATCTAAGTGGAATTCCACAGTGTAAAATAAATACAAATTTCTCGACCTATGATTTTTTATAACAATTAACAATGGTATGATAGTGCATGTTTTTTTTGCCAAATATTCAAATCTTTCTTTTTTTGACTGGATGAAAGTTTTGCAGCACTAGGAGGCTTTAAATAATACATACTGTCCCTTAAGATCGCAACCTCTCAAGTTGATGTTAGTGATGTACAATTGACCTAAGAAAAAGCAAATCTCTCAAAAATAATGATTTCAATAATGATCACAAAAATTCTGTTTGGATGCGTTTTGTCGCAGTGGTAGATGTCTGAGAGGATGACGCATCATGATCAAATATGAGGTTACGCTCTTTTGTTGGATTGCTAACTGTATTTTGCAGGATGCAATTTAAAAATGTCATTATAGTTGTTGAAATTTCAAAACCACTGCGATGTTGAAATCCAATCTGAAGCCATCATTTTGTTGTAGCAAATATAAAAAGCCGGTTTTGAATAGATAAATGCTGATACACATGCAGCATCCATTGCATAAAAGAAAACATTACAATTTGCACTGTAAAATTACGAATGTTAAGACCGCTCAGAAGGCACAGACTAAATAATCGATGTGTTAAGAAAATAAACAATTTATATGTAGGCACTGCTTTTTGCTTCATGACTTTTTTCACATGGACTCACTTGTCTCTGGAGGAACACAGGCATTTGTTTGGAATCAATATCTCACTCTCTGTCTGCTGGTGCAGCCAAGCTGAAAATCTTCCGAGGCGAGCAGACTTGGACAATTTCCCTTTGAGGGTGACTAGCCGAAGGGCTTAATGAGGGTGCTGGCTCAGCACAAGTGGACTGAGGCCAGGAACTCAAGTATGAAACAGGTTAGACACTCAACCTATTTCCTATTCAAGACTGGGACCTGAGCTGTGCAAGGCTCAGAAAATGGGAAAACCCAATGAGCTTTGATTAAAGCTAAATGCTTAGCACCTTTCCTTGAATCTTTCCCTGTACTGTTCAGAAAAAATACAGTCGTTTTTTTTTTTATTATTACAGGATTGCTGTGACATAGATGTAACATCTTCATGTGTAGGTGTGTTTGTGTGTGTGTGTGTGTGAACCCCATTTGCACTTTTTTTGCAAATTTGAGAAGCGACCACAAGAAGGAACTTTATATGGTTATGGACTCATGGTTTCCGGTTCATGGATCTCTTAACCGCATGGGGCATCAAGGCTTCAATGAGGACGCAACTCTGGACAGCTTTCACCACTGTTGACGATTCCTGGCCTGTTTTGGGTCATAGCACACTAGGCTCTGGACCATTCCTTAATGTTGTTGGCCCTGTTCTTTTCCAGTCTTCCTCTCCTGTGGCCTGGAGTATTATCTTGGACAGTACTGATGATCTTGTGACAAGACCCTACTACTGCAGTTTCTGTCTGCACACAGTTGACAACAGTTCTTCATAGAGTCCAATGTGCCCTCTGATGGTGTTGGCACACTCTCATGGTATCATAGATCAGGACTGCGCTGTTGGCATTGGCATAGAGTTGTTCAATGGTCTGAACTAGTTTCCGGCCCATGTTGTACTTCCGCATGGTGGCCCACGAAGCGGATGGCTAGATTCTGTCAAACGCCTTCTTGAAATTAACAAAAACATGACAGAGATTTCTGCGGTGTTGTTGAAATTTCACACATAGGATGCGCTGTAGGGCTAAACAATTTTGAAAAAAAAAACCTATTGGAGATTTTTCAGATCAGTATTGCAATTTTGATACGGTTTTTGATTTTACAAGAAAAGTGCATTTTCTGTGCTTGTTTGTTTGTTGGGGAAAACTTAAAGATAGTGACATGCAAACTTGTCTTGAGTTGATGTTCTTCTTGACTTAGAGTATCTGACTGTAACAATAACAATAGATCTATAAACTAAAACAGAAATGCACTCAAAAAAATAGTCTTTATTGTCATTATACCAAAGTACAACGAAATCGGAGGGATACTCCTTTCACTGTAATTATTATATTTAGGGAGCAGCTGGCAAGCTACATTCTAGCGTCGTGTAACCGCAACTTCTGCAAGGTCTTTGTGATGATTAAAATACAAGAGTCACAAACGTAGCGGAATCTCACGAGTGGTAGCTCCAAGTTGTCCGTTTCATGGGTGATGGATCTGGCGTTGGAGACTGGCAGTAGCAGTATTTCGGTTAATCATGAAGCCCTCTGCAAATCTTTGTCAAGATGTCTATAGTTGGACTACATCACATTTTTCAGCATGTGAGCTCCTTACAAAATGGACAAGTAAAAATGTTCTGCCCACCACAAAAATGCAAAACATGTAATTTAAGGAGCTGAACGGAATTTGTAACTTTCTTAACCATCCCCTGGCTTGTGTAATCATTGCAGCCTTAATCAGTTTTTTTAAAATACGTGCATATTTAGAACTCTAAACCTTGTACCATTCTTGAGGTTTGGTTTGGCCTTTGGACTCTACTTGACCAGTGGCGTGCCGTGCATTTTACAACTACGCCGTATTAGTGATGAGTTTGCAAACAACTGGCTTTTATGAAATTTATCTATTAAATATTTCAGTGAAATTTATTTGCAAGTGGCTGAGACGTGATCTTGCGTTCTGGTTAACAGATTCAATAGATGCACTGCACCTTGAACGAAATAAAAAGAAAAATATTATTTCCTTGTTTAGAGGCTGTTGGCATTAGCTAACCCTATGGCAGATTACCATCTCCTAGCCAGTAAGCCAGTCAAAGTTTGTGAAACTGGTGACTGTGCCCAAAGCCTGCTATCTTCCTTTCAGGTACCAACTTGAAATTTGATCGCCTACACCAGTGGCTCCCAAAGTGGGGAGTACTGCCCCCCTGGTGGCCGTGGAAAGACCTAGGGGCGCTGTGAGGAAGAAGGGGGGGATAGGGGGGCGGTAGTCCGTAGTCTGAAGTTTAAAGGTTTGTTTGTTTACACAACACGTTCTGTATGATTAACCGAATTCGAATCAACATAGCGATGTGACACAGTGCGGTTGTGAAACCGCAGAGCACTGCGTTTTTTTCAAGGATTTGTAGTGAGTAATGGAGTTTTGGCCAACCACAATTGTTATTGTTCGAGTTTTAAAAGCGCCCACCAATCAGAGGCAAGTTTTAATAATAGCACAAGCCAATAAACGTGATTAAAAGTTTGCAAGCACCACACTATGCCTCACCCACCGAGTGAGATCATTGAGTGTCATGGCGGACTCTGTAAACATCGTCCCAGGGTCAAAAAACGAGAAGGAAACAAAGCTTGCACCGAAGAAGGGCGGTACATCACTTGTTTGGACCTATTTTGGTTTTGATGAAGCGGACGTGGAAAAGAAGAAAAACACCCGTTACAGAATTTGCTTTCGCGCAGTCACTAGGTCCAGAGGAAACACAAGTAATTTGTACCGGCACATTAAAAAAGATCACAAAATAAAATACACGGCATGTCAAAAAGGATTACAAGTAAAAGACGGAGAAAGTGCATCTACAAGTGGACTAAGAGGTGAACAAACCTCCATCAAAGCAGCATTTACGCCCTTCACGCCTAACGAAAAAAGTTTGCAAAGGCAAAAAGAAATAATCAATGCTGTGACTCCAGCTAAAAATGTCAAATGGTGTCCAACCCGAAAATTGCATTATCAATTAGAGGTAACACTTCTTATTTATGCAAGTTAATAAGTGAAATGTTATAATAAGGGTAATAAATAGTTGTAGCAGCAGTGTTAAAAAGCAGGAATGGTGGGATTGAATTAATACTTGAATACATTTCTTGCACTGATGAACATGCTGCAGTAGCACTTGGTAAATTTTATATTACACTAATTCAGTGGGGAGCCAAGGGGGTGCCAGCCTGCAAAAGTTTGGGAACCATTGGCCTACACTAACTGATCGCTCCAAGACTGATTGTATGGCCTAGAGCCCTGAAAATCACATCCTGAATGCGTCTAAGTAGATATCTGAGACTAGCAACAAGTAATGGCGGAAATGTGTTTGATTAAATTCTAAAATATGAAAGCAAACATCTGGAAGCAGCACAACCAGGGAGAAGCAATGAAAGGAAGCAATTTGGAATTATTTAATATGTATTGATGGACAAACCATATTAACGTCACATACATTGATTGTTCTGTTGTCATGATTACCTAAGTGGAGCCACCTGGGGTAATCATCTGGCGCGCTGGAATGCGCTTCCTGATTGGTTCATGTTCCCTTTTTAAGCAGGCTACGCCGAGAGCTCTTCGTCGGAGGATTACTTTTTACCCCGTTTGACTCGCCTGATTTTCCTGTGTCTTTTTGACTTGTTTACCTGATTCTGCCTGCCTCCGATCCGACCTGCTTCCGTTCCACGCTACGATCTTCTCTCCAGTCCCGGTAAACTCGACCTGCTTCCGTCCCACGCTACGATTGGCTACGTGTCCCGAAGTTGTCTTCACGGCGTTGCTGCTGACGTTCGACGGCCATCGCGTCTCCCGCTAACCCTGTACGCTTCCCCAAATAAAAGACTTGTAACGAACGCTCTGGGGTCTCCTGCTCTGTTCTGGTCCGCCCTGACAATATTGTTCCATTGTTTTTAAATAGTATCTTATGATTAATAGTATCAAATCTTGAAATCAAAAAATATCCCAGTTGCGTATCTCTTCTTTTCTATGCTATTGGTAATTTCTTCGACCGCATCAATTACTGCCATTGTTGTTGATCTGTTAGCCCTAAAACCATATTGACTCTCATAATTAATGTATGCTTATTATACATTTTCTAGTCTACTACTGCAAAGTTTCTCTAATATTTTGAAGAACTGAGGAAGTAGGGATATCGGTCTGTAATTTGTTTCCATTTGTTTATATTGGTGTTACTTTTGCTATTTTCATTTTATTTGGACATTTCCTTGTTAGAAATGATGAATTGCAGATGTAGGTTGATTATTTCCCAACGCTATGTATAATTTGCTCAACTAATACCATATCTATGTTAAAACAATTAGTAGACATTTTATTTCTACAAGTGCTTATCACTTCTATTATCTCTGATTTCATTACTCAACACAAAAACATGGTCTTTGAATTTATTTCTATCTGTGAATTGAATTGATTGCTACTGCACTCAAAGTTATTTGCAGCTAGTTCCTGTCCAACATTTACAAAAAAAACTACTGAAATTCTCCACAATTAGATTTTTAATTATAATTTTCACTGTTCTCCTGAATGAAATAGCTTGGATATGCATTACCGGTACACACTTTATTATCTTTTATTATATTATTTAATATGTAATGTATGTAATAAATTTAGTTATAGTTTCTCGCTAGCTCTTAATATACCTGTCAATTTGTTTTTATAAGTTTTATATTGGCATTCGGCTTTCTTGATTCTTAGTTTAATGAGTTTTCTAAAGTGTTTTTCTTCTTACAATTAGTATTGTATAAACCCTTAGTCATCCACGGATTTATTGCTAACATTAATTTGCCTCATTGGGCAATTTCTATTATATTCTGTACTAAATATTTCCAAAAATATATTAAAGGCACTATCCACATCACCTGTAAAAGATATAGTATTCCAGTTTTGTTTGACTAAGTTCTCATAGAGTGATTTAATTGTCCCGTCATTTCTTATTTATTTGTAAATACATTGTATAGTTGATTTTTGACCAGTAACCTTATCCTCATAAACTGTAAACACTGGCAGATGGCCAGAAATATCCCATCCAATAATCCACTAATGTTTGCAAATTCTATATCATTTGATATATTGTGAATAAGTGTTGCACTGTGTGAAGTCATTCTACTAGGTCTTAATATAGTTGGGTATAAACTTATGCTGTACATTCTGTAATATATTAATCAGTGGTTTTATGATTGCTTTGATTCATCAGGTCAATGTTGAAATCCCCACAGATGAATAGTGTTATGCTGTTTATAGCTGATGTCATGATTATTAACTCAGATCACCTGGACCAATCATGTGGCGCCTGGGTGGGCGCCTTCTGTTTGGCTGGCACTCCTCTCTTAAGCGCCCTGCGCCCTGAGTGGAGTGTCAGAGCGTACATTCTTGTAACTCTGTGTGTTTCTCCTGATATCCCGTTCGTTTAGAACTCTGCTTACCCGTTTCTGCCTGCCACAGATCCGACCTGCTTCCGTCCCACATTTTGATCTCTTCTCCAGCCCCGGTAAACACGACCTGCCTGATTTCCGCAGCTGACGTCTGACGGCCATCACGTCTCCAGCAAGCCCTGAATGCTACCTTAATAAAAGACTGAAACAAATGCTCTGGGGTCCACTGGTCTGTTCTGGTTTTCTGACAGCTGAATTTTTTTTTTCATCCCACTTTGTGAACATTTCTAAATGTACACACAACTGACTGCAATATTTCTCCTTTTTTCGTTTATAATTTCGAATGTTTATCTTATCTCATCTCATCTCATCAGCTAAACCGCTTATCCTCAATAGGGTCGCGGGGGTGCTGGAGCCCATCCCAGCAATCATCGGGCAGTGGGCAGGGGACACCCTGAACTGGTTGCACACTGGGACAGACAACTCACTCGCTCGCTCATTCACACCTAGGGACAATTTGGACCGGCTAATCCACCTGAAATGCATGTCTTTGGAATGTGGGAGGAAACCGGAGTGCCCACGCAAGCACGGGGGAGAACATACAAACTCCGCACAGTAAGGCCGGGAGCTGGATTTGAGCCCACGCAGGAGGTTCCCACAACCTCAGAACTGTGCCGCACACGCGCTAACCACTGCGGCGCCGTGCTGCCCCGAATGTTTATCATTCAAGTAAATTATTGATTACCATTGACAATTTTTACATTATTTTGAATTGTAATTTATTGTGCAAGTATATAGCGACTCCCCCTCCTGTTTTATTTGATCTATCTACGTGGTTTAAATAATAGTCATTTAACTGAAAATCGACTCCCTTTTTCTCATTGAACCAGGTTTCAGACAATGCAATAACACTAAATGAGTTCTCAAACTGCTGCAAGTATTCTAAATTTGCTCGAAAATGTGCATACATACTTCTACTGTTAATGTGAATCATTGAACATTTCTCTTCTGATTTAACATTATTAGGATATTTTTCAGTATAATACTGACAGTTACTTGAGATAAACGATGAGAATTGGTTACACTTGTATAATTGACCATCCAGTTCTAAATTATCATCGTCACTGTATTCAATAAATCTCAATTCTGATAGCTCTTGCTCTAATAAAGTTAGATGGAGTCCTGTTTCACATTCAGTCATGCATGTATTTTGGTTGGATGTCAATAAATGAGTTCATCTATCCTGTCTTGCACACTTTTTTTGACTCACTTATACTTTTATTAATTTCTATTCAATTTTTCTATGTCCCGAATTACCACATATGAAAAAGAAAAGATGTTTCATGTTAAATATAATTTTGAATCACTTTGGTATTTTGAAAACGCATTCCTTTACATTTTTCACGTTCAAATATTTTTTCCTTCACAGTTTCAGATCTATTTTGGGGGTTTCAGACTTTCAGCCCTGATATTGCATGGGTGTTAAGTCATGGTTGACAGCTCAAGCGTAATGCGGCCAAACCTCCGCCAGTAGTGGTGCCTTCAGGATATGAAAGGAAAAGGGACTCCGCGCTATCACCATCCACATTTTTTAATGTAACAAAATGAATAGGATACAAAAACCCAATAATATTGTGGCATGTTCACACTTAATAACCATTTGTCAATGTAAGTGGTTGTGTGGGGGTAAAATGTCTTCGAGCACATTACATGACTTGTTTTAATCCTACATGTGTGTTTGTATCTCAGCGGCATTTAGTGTTTCATGTACAAGCTCCCATGTCAAATTGTCAACTGCCCAAGGCTGCACTGACTCACGAGGGATCACATATTGCGTTAGTTGGGTGAGAGTTTAGGTTCATGCAGGTAGTAACAGTAATTGTTCAAGAGTATATCTGGAGGCAGGAGTGAAGCAATTTGAAAACTATATTGAAAATGAAAAATTATATAAATGTATGATTTAACAACCGGCACTTTTGTTCAAAATTATAACAAAAGTCACCACGAAAAATATTTTCCTATGTCTGCTTGAGACCAATCATGTTTTGTCCAAGTCACTAAGTCACTGCTCTGTCGTTTGGTGATGGCAGTTATTTAGGTTACTATTAAGATGGATTTCTATGGTAAGAAACCGAATAATTTTGTGGTAGCTTCATTTGCAGCTCACAGGTTCAGGTCTGGGATCAAGCTTGCCAAATCCATCAAAGAACCAAAGTCATCCTTGTTTTTTCCACTTCAGTATCGGACCATCAAATTTCTAGTCAACTCTTGGATCCCTTGACACATATCATATTTACGTCAACTCCCAGATGTATTTCACTCCCGAGCCT
This sequence comes from Urocampus carinirostris, assembly GCF_059441175.1. Lineage (NCBI taxonomy): Eukaryota > Metazoa > Chordata > Actinopteri > Syngnathiformes > Syngnathidae > Urocampus > Urocampus carinirostris. Next base: position 42,209,791 of record NC_142355.1, read on the forward strand.
TTATTAGAACTAGCGCATCATAAGGGATCAGCACACCGCCTTAAAACTTCATATTCATCTGAAAATGAACGTAAGAACGAGAGAAAGTCGAGATTGCGACTTGCAAAAGCGAGTGCATTCGTTTTCAACCAAAAGAAATGTCACTAAAACAAGACTGCAACAGGAAGTTAACCAACAAAAAAATGCATGCTTTTCCTTGCATTTTTTTTCAGAGTGTAAGTAATCGTTTATTTTCATCCACCTGTCTATCGGTCTGTCTGTCTATCGTCATACAGTATTTCAAAATTTGAAATTGTTACAACAATGCTGCCAAAAAAGGATGTACTGATTATGCTAAGAACAGCTGCATCCATCTTGTCAAACGTGAGGCAAACTTAGCCTGGCTTACTTCCCCCTGGAGGGAGTTTTCTAAGCAACACCCATGAAAGGGGTGGTCTGCGGAAGATATGAAACAGCATAAAGTGAATTGCATGTGAATTTCCCTGCGGGGATGAATAAGGTATCTATCTATCTATCTATCTATCTATCTATCTATCTATCTATCTATCTATCTATCTATCTATCTATCTATCTATCTATCTATCTATCTCTCTCTCTCTCTCTCTCTCTCTCTCTCTCTCTCTCTCTCTCTCTCTCTCTCTCTCTCTCTCTCTCTCTCTCTCTCTCTCTCTCTCTCTCTCTCTCTCTCTCTCTCTCTCTCTCTCTCTCTCTCTCTCTCTCTCTCTCTATCTATCTATCTATCTATCTATCTATCTATCTAAAGGGCTGCGGTAAAAGGGCACAAATTACAGCGCTCAAAAAGCCACAAGCTTTATGACGTATGAATGTTGTTTTCTGCCTATTAATGCAATGTAAGTAATGTGAACATTATACTCCACAGATAATTATTACAGTCAAGAAAGATACGGGACAAGGTCTAAATCACTCGCTGCCAGTCCAGTTAAAACGGGACTTCGACGTCTATTTCTGTCAATGACAATCAATGACTTCACATATATACGTAGGCATTAGCTAATTTATCTTTGCACAGCAGTGTATGTGATTTATACAGCCACTTTTCCAGGAAAAGTCATTATGAACCTCAACCAAACATCTTTATTACCTTGAAATTTGAAATTCCTAATATGCACAAGGACTAAGAAGAAGAACTAAGGTAACAGACGAGTGAAAATAAAACATGTATTTCAAGAATTCTTGTCAGGAATCAGGAACGGAGACGGGAAGCGAAATGCATTAGTTTCTTAGTTTTATTTGAAAAGAGACGTAAGCTGGCACCCACGATCCAGTGATCGTTGATTGTGGGGAACAGGTCGCTCGTGACGCGGAAGTGGCACTTCTCTGGCGAGCAATAGCGGTGTCGAAGAGAGAAAAGCAGGTCGGGTTACCAGGGCGCAGGAGCAGAGACGTGATCAAACGGAAACAGGTCGAAGCCGGGAAACGTAAGGGAGTCAAAAACAGGGAGTCGGGTTCGGAAGGCTAGCTCGCTACTTGATTATTTCCTCCCGATACGTCAACCTCAAGCATGACCTTTCTGAATATGTGCTTTATGAACTGAGGCTGCCGGGAGGTCCACCAGCATGTTCAGCAGGAATATTTCTATTTGCTAATGCCACTGTACTTGATTGGGCCCTAAAATAATATTGTAGGTGCAAGTAGTGGTGGGATTTCATGTGAGACTTGCAAAAGTAGGACAAGTCTGTTTCATATTTGCAATGTTTTTCTGGATTACAAAAGAGTGGAACTAATTTTTACCAAATGCATAAGAGAAGAAATAAAAACATCTAAGCATATGTTTATTCCTGGAGCAATGACTGTGTGAATGGAATCAGTTATGCAATGTGCTACATTATGCATCCCTGGAAGGATGGACAGAAAAACACACAAAGATCACACATACTCCTAAGTGAAAACCAAAGCATTGCCACATAGCTTTTCAAAGGAAAATATTCTGATTAAAAAAAATCACAATCAAGTCCAACTCAGTGGTTCTTAACCTTGGCTTTGAACCTTTGGGTTGAGCCAGTCTCAGGGGTTTGGTGGAGCCTCTGTCACGACACACTGACTTATTATGCCTATACTCAATTACATCACTGGATGCAGATGATCACATAACATTGGTGCTGCACAGAATTTAGTGAACTCAGGAGTGATTTGGGAGTGAACATGTAAATGTTATCATTGTATGGTGTGTAATTATGACCTCCATATTTCAATCTATGTCGACCAAAAAAAGAAAGTGGTCGGACGAAAATGTACCATATGGTTTCTTATGTATCAAGGAACAGAATGTGAGTCAAAGTAAGAAAGGAAATTGATGGTGTACTCATGAGTCTTTCGTTACTCTCGCTATTTACCGTCCCCCACGTTGCCTTTATGGTATCCCTTCCCACTTGAATGGAACCTTCTCTTTTGCTTTCGCTACAATAGAAGCCTGTCATCTATCCTGAAATTCACTTGAATAATTTTATTGCACCACAACTTGTTGAGACGAATATTGAAAATAAGCCACCTTTATAGTCCTAGTTCATTTTATACTGTCACATATACAGTACATTGTTCATTTTACCTCTGAAAAGTGATGGGTCCCGGGGACTCGCATGCTCAAAAATCTATGGGTCCCAACAGAGATCTATGGGTCCCCAAAATTTAGTGTTATCGAGGTTGAAATTGTGAATCGGTGACAAATATATCATTAAAATATATATATTCATTCAGTTTTAATCATCACAATTTGTTGGTAATACAATCAGTTATCACTTCAAGATTTTGCAGTTCACAACAATATTGTATATTATACAAAATAATCTCATCTCATCTCATCAGCCGTACCGCTTATCCTCATTAGGGTCGCGGGGGGGGGGCTGGAGCCCATCCCAGCCATCTCCGGGCAGTGGGCAGGGGACACCCTGAACTGGTTGCCAGCCAATCGCAGGGCACACAGAGACAGACAACTCATTCGCTCATTCACACCTAGGGACAATTTGGACCGGCCAATTCACCTGAAATGCATGTTTTTGGAACGTGGGAGGAAACCGGAGTGCCCGGAGGAAACCCACGCAAGCACGGGGAAAATAATTATATTAATTCATATTTTCATTCAGTTTTAATCATCAGTTAATTGGTAATACAAAGCAGTTATCACTTCAGATCTTTCAGTTCATATATTCTTCGTGGTTTGCTGTCCCGCCACAGTTGTAATACCTTCTCAAGGTCCAATCCATTATCATCCTCTTCGTAGCGTAACCAGGAATATGATTTAGTCCTTTTTGGCAGAAAAGTCTTTTTCTTGCTAGGAGTATCCTTTTGTTTATTTTCTTTCGTTGAATCGTTCGCTTGAACACATGTGTTTTCTTTGCCTCCGCAATCTTTCAAAGAATTTCCATACCTGTCAACCTTCACGGCTCCATGCCAAAATATTGTATTTACCCTTACAAAATAATCTTACACCATATTTTCTTCAAACGTGTTTATTTATGTAGTTTAATATGTTATATTGTACATGTGTTCGTTATATCAATATATATTGTTAATTAACATTTTGTTTTGACATACTGAGTTGCTTGACATGAATGATGTTTATTTAAAAAAAAGGTTCAAAAATTAAGTACCGAATTTTCCGCACTATAAGGCGCACCGCACCGTGTTATAAGGCGCACCGTGTTATAAGGCGCACCTTTAATGAATGATATATTTTTAAACTCTTTGCATACATAAGGCGCACCGCATTATACCAGCTCAGTAGCCTAGATGGTAGTGTGCTCGCTTTGAGACTGGGAGGTCGCTGGTTCGCGCCTCGGCCGAGACATACCTAATTGGTATAATGGCGGCGCCCTCTGGCTGCGGCTGCATCGACTCGCTACAACGGGTCAGGTGTATCGACATTTCGTTCTGTGTACATTGTTACAAAGAATGACAATACAAAGGAAATTATTATTATTATTATTATAAGCGCTATAAGTGCATGCTGGTTTAAGATTAGGTAATTGTGCAATTTTGTAATTGTAATCCTGTGCAGTCCTTCGAGACATTTTTGTGATTAAGGGCTATATAAATAAATGTGACTTGACTTGGCTACAGTAGAGGATGCAGTTACGTTATGCAACCATTAGATGGTGCCGCGCTAAAGGGAATGTCAACAAAACAGTCAGATAGGTCAGTCAAACTTTATTAATAGATAACAAACAAGCTTTCCTCAACTCCATTCACTGCCAAAATGAATAAACAGCTCTTTTATTATTTTCTCTGAAGTAAAGCATTTTCGTGACACATCTTTAACCAACAGCAAGCCATAACATTTTACTTTTCCTCCATTTAGTCAACACGCAAAAAAACGTCTGATACTGTTATGGTAGATTAAACGTTAGCGCAATCGCAATATAGTGACACTCGTAATGTGCAAAAACAACTAGTGCAAAACAATAACAATAAAGCAAAAATATAATAACTGTAAAATGTAAAACGTAAACACACACCAAGTAGGACCACCTCTGAATTCTTTAATGTTAAGTTCCCATGCCAGCGCTGTTACCTTCATTCGAATGGTTATTGTACTGACACTTCTACTTGCTTCTTTTTGTTCAGCAACCCACTGTTCAAGTGTGTCCTCTAACTGTGGCCATCTCGCTTTATTGCCACGGAAACTTTGTTTAGTCTTCCTTATTTGGCGCAGCTTATCCTCATGCTTCCTCCACATGTTGCTGCTCTATTTCCGTGTTCTACTGCGTGACTGATCGCCTTGAATTTAAACTCTGCGTTGTAAGCGTGTCTCTTAATAGGAGCCATTTCAGGGTCTTTATACAAACGCACAAATAAAAGAGAATCGTTGTTTAATATTTCCCAGTATGCACAGCGCACTTCTTCTACGCGAAAAATGGAGTCGGTGGCTGCTTCTCTTTGTTGCGAGACCTTGCAAATTCAATACTGATCCACATATAAGGTGCACCAGATTATAAGGCGCGTAGTCGGCTTTTTAAAAAAAAAATCAGATTTTATGTGCGCCTTATAGTTCGGAAAATACGGTAGCTTGGACGTTCACGAAAGAAGGAAAAATACATGCAAATATAATTAAGTAGAATAATATATTTTCTTATTCAAATTATTAATTCATTTTCTGCATCAAATTATTGTTGGTAATATACCAATTAAAGGTATAACCACAAACCTGTCTTTTTTTTCATTTTCTACTTTTATACTTCGTTTTTTTCTTAACTTTTTATACAACATAATTCGTAATATCAATCATCAGAGAAAGTGAGCCGTTTGAGAGCCAAAAAAGCCGGTTCTCTAAAAAAAAAGACAGACTTCCTTTCACTACACAACTCGAACTCGTTTGACTTGATTGATTTGCCGTTTCGTGAAAGTCGGTGTATACCGGATAGTACCCATAATTGACAAATTCGCGTTTTTCTGTACGGATTTTCTTGTACTTCGTACACGTTTTAAAATACATAATAAACGTACTTTGTACGAAAAAAGACTTACAGGTTGACAAGTATGAATTTTTCCGTCGTTTTTTTGAGCCAGAATTATTGCCGTTGTTATCACTTTCTGCATTATGTTTCGACTTATTACTGACACTGAAGAAATAACCATTTTGTGTTGATTTTCACCTTGCCTCGACGACACCCACCACAACAATGACGTGATCTCGAAGCGCTGAGATCGGCGTGCAGACGGAAAACTCGAACCGCAAGACCAAAACAACAATGGCGGATCTGCCTGACGAAAAGTTTGGAGTGCGGTAAATCTTTGTTAAAAAAAAGTAATCGGGTAATAATGACAATTTTGTGTCAAAAAAGTTGCGTCCCGGGGACGCACATTGATCTGAGTCTATGCGTCCCGAGCAAAAATGATGCGTCTAGGAGGCAGGGACGCGGGCAAACGGGAACACTGCATATACAGACTAAAATGGCCTAATTTTGGACTGAACTGACTTTATTTATGGAATAATAAAGTTCCAGTGGGCGACAGTGTGCAGTGGCAAAATAACACAGAATACAAATCTGTATTCAGGTAGGTGAAGAGCCTTCCCGCAGTCTGAATGTCGATGACAAGACGTCTGTGACTGCTTAACTTTCAAAATGGAAGCGGATTCAATTTCACCTTTGTCATAAAGGTTCGGCACTTAAAACCAAAAAACCTTTTCCTACATCAATATGAAAAAAAGTCTCCATGTGAAATTCAAAAGGAATTGATGCAATTGACACATGCAAAATGTGAGGGGAAATGACTGATGTACTTCAGCTGCAATCTTAAAATGGCAGTCATGTTTTAAACACAAGATCCAAGCTCATATTTTCCAGAACATGGAACATATTTGACATGAAACCTTCCAAGTTTGCTCCCAGACAGGGAATTTCCTCGCAAATTTAATGTTCAACTTTGCATCCCCAGTGCATTGTGCATTTTTTTCCATAATTAGCTTCCACGGATTAAAAAAAAAAACTTCCGGTGTCACTTTACAAATGTCAGTACAAACAAAATCAATTGAAGAAAACCCATCTGTCTCATAGACGCTGTTTGGAGCAATCCAAAATAATTGTTTACATGTTTGGTGACAAAGAACCCTGTATACCAGTAAAGTGGAGTCAGGGAAGGCAGGAAAGGCTCGGCATCACCTGTCATCATGGACATATTCGATTTTAAAACAGTGTCTAGTAGGAAGCACTGATACAACATAAATAGCCAAGGAACAAGCAACGGATCAAAGTTGTGAATACAAATATGAATATCGGTTGATATTTTTTTACCCATTTTTTAACTTTTCATGGAAAATATCTATTTCATAATTGGCTACAAACTGGCGTAGTAAACACAGAAGATTAAAAGTATTATAACCTGTGCTCATACTTGGCTTGCAATATATGGATGGTTAAACTATGGCATTCTTGTCGTAGGGGCAGAATGTAGAATTGCAATGTCTACATATGAGGGTTTCTTTAACGAGTATATCGGAGTTTGCTTGTTTGTCTCTCTATTTCAATTCCAGTCAAGTTGAGTCACATTTATTTGTATAGCCCTAAATGTCCCAAAGAACTGCACAGGACAAACAACATCCTCCAATTATAAACCACAGTGCTTTGTGGTATAAAAATATTCCGGCTGAGGAAAAATATTAAGAAGATTGTTTGTGAAAATTCATGGAATACTATACTTTTTTTAGGGGGGAAAATAAAAATACTGTCACGATTACCCATTGCCCTCACCTGTGCCCGCTCGTTGGCGCCAGCTGCTGCTCGTTGCCTGATTGGTTCCCCTCCTATTTAATCTCAACGCTTCCTTTCACTCCTTGTCAGTCAGTCAACGAACCTCTGCACTTGCAAGGCAAGAATTTGACTCTGTCCCGTCCTGTTCGGTATCCTGCTTGTGGATCTGGCATCCGGTATTGATCCCGTATGTCCCGTCCTGTCAGGTATCCTGCTTGTGTATCCTGTATCTGGTATTGATCCCGTTTGTCCCATCCTCACCTGTATCTTGCTTGTGTATCTTGTATCCGGTATTGATCGGTCTGTCCTGTCCTCACCTGTATCCGGTATCGATCCCGCAAGTCCGGTATCCTGCTCGTATATCCTGTATCTTGTATCCGGTATCTAACCCGTCTGTCCCGTCCTCACCGATATCTTGCCCGTGTATCCTGTATCCGGTATTGATCCCGCCGGTTCCGTCCTCACCTGTATCCTGATCATGTATCCTGCATCCAGTATCGATCCTGTCTGTACTGTCCTGTCCGGTATCCTGCTCGTGTATCCTGTATCCGGTATCGATCCCGTCTGTCCCGTCCTGTCCATTATCCTGCTCGTGTATCCTGTATCCGGTATCGATCCCGTCTGTACCGACCTGTCCGGTATCCGGCTCGTGTATTTATTTGTTTATCTATTCAATTATGTATTTGCTCATTTATGTATTCATTTAATATTGAAAAACAAACCAATTTACAGTATCAAAAATTTATTTAACGAATAAAATTACTGTACGTAAGAACATACTTTTCTACAAATACATTTTGTGCTTTTAAATTATCATTTTCAAAATAATTGTGCGGTTTTATTGCACAACTATATTGATTAAGCACACGACCCACTTCGTTTCAGAATGCAAAACACAATGCTCGATGGAAATCCGCAAAGTAGTGAAAACGTAAACTGTGTTTGAAATGTATTCACTGATGCTTATACAGGTAATGCCAAATTAATGTTAAACTATATGAAAATAGCAATAAAAGCAAGCAGTACAGACATGTTTCCTACAGAGGGTTTCTTAGGCCCATTCCATAAATGGCTCAATGGCAGCGCTTTTACAGTTGACATGCTAATCAGCACAGGAGGAAATGGACTGTATAACTGCTCTCATTCTGGTCATCCAACCCCTAAAGCCCCTTATTCCCTTTTCTTGATGCACTGGACCGGATAGAGCGACAAATCACTAAATAACAGGACGAGAAACCCTGTATGGATGTCGCAATATAATCCCACCCATGTTATGCTGTGAGAACACCTCAGGGCGTCAGAGGTGCTGAGGTAGTAAATGAGGCTTCGTTCAGGCTGAGGCGGTGCATTTAGTAGGCTTCAATAAAGCATGGTAAGTGAACTCTGTTGGACATTCCACTCACATCGGTTCTACTACTTGCACCTTTCTATAAAAGGACAAATTAGAAGCCATCAAGGAATTGCTGGTAATCAAAACTTGTGTTTTTGTGCGAGCCAAGTTGCAGTTTTGGCTGGGGGTTCGACTTATATAATTGCGTTTTACATTTTAATTAACTGTACTGTATATAACTTCACATTAAACCGTAAGAGGGCGCTCTAGGCCCAGATAATCCCAACCTTGACCGTAGGAAGCCGGCTTTTCGTACCTCCGGGACCCACCGGGACCCACCGGGACCCACCGGGACCCACCGGGAGTTGTTCACCAGTAAAATTACACAGAAGATAAAGATTTTATTTTCTAAATTTTATTAAAACTTCCCCTAAAATCTGAGAGAATTATAGTCCGGAAAATACAGTACTTCATAACGCCTCTTCCTGGAACGCAATTATTTTTTCTGTAATGAGTACTGTAAAGTGTTATTGATAAATAATTTGTTAGTCAAAGGTCGCTACAACATGGTGCATTACTCCACTACTCATTGAAAACAGTTCAACACCATCTAATCGGCAACCTGTTCCCCCTTCACTCAGGATAGATTGATTAACCCTGGGGTAGGCAACCTGCGGTCGAGGAGCTGCTATTTAGCGCTGCGAAGTGGCTCCCTGGCACTTGTCCAAAAACATTTAAAAATTGAAAAAGATCGAGGGGGAAATATATTTTTCTTTTCATATGCTTTCTGTTAGAGGATAAAAAATGGAACAAAAACTTTTAACATTTTCCAATGCTGCAAAAAATAATATAATATATATTACATTTCAACTACTCTGGCTCATTTCTCCACTGCTTGTTTTCCTTTCTTCTGTTAATTGCTGTGAAATAGTGAGATACAATCTAATGCTTTTTCATATGTAATCTGTATCACTGGTGTTGGCCTAGTTGTTAAGTGTCGGTGCTTTCACTGCCGCGACCTGGGACCGGATTGCATTGCATAGAATGCTTTGTGATTTGGTCAGCGATGTTTTTTGCTTGATCAATCATTGCACATATAATAATAATAATACTAATAATAATAATAATAATAATAATGCATTTTATTTAAAAGCGCCTTTCAGGCCACCCAAGGACACTGTACAGACAATGAAAAAATACAATTTAAAAAGTTGTAAGCGAAATAATAAATAAAAACAAGACATAAAATCCTAAAAACATAGGAAATGGAGAAGCTATGTGTTGTAGGCAGTCCTGAACAGGTGTGTTTTTAGACGGGACTTAAAAGTGGAGAGAGGTGTGCAGTTTTGGAGGTCCGGAGGTAGATTGTTCCAAAGCTTGGGAGCAGCGCGACCTATAACCTATAACCTAGTTTATAACCTAGTTTACCTTGAAAGTATACCATAAAACCTTGTGTAGTAATACACACGTATGAATATTGTATCCATTTCTGATCTTATACGCCCTATTTTGCAGTATATAAGCCGCATTTTCAAATTTCTGGCTAAATTGGGGTTTTTAGGTACACGTTATGTTCTGGATCATACGTTTTCATCCTCTCTTTACCCAAACACAGACAAACGAGTGAGTAAAGCTAAGACGTCTTCAAAATCAAGAAAATGAATCATGAAAGGTGTAATTTTTTTTTCCATTTGATGAATTAAAACAGCAACGTCATTTTCAAAATAACTGTGATCACTGATTCACTTTAAAGCCTGAATAGAGAGATGCTAGGCTCCGAATGGACGCTGTTGCAAGCAGAATAAAGTCACTACATCAAAGTCATCAAATATATTGCAAGTTTTAATTAAGAATCCAAGACCTCACATCCTAATTGTGTTATCTGATAGCAGGAGATTTTGCTTTCATTTTTTAGTATGAGATAACCCTATCTCCTGACTTTTCTTCACTGTGCATGACAAGAATGTATGAGTTTTTGTTGAAAAAATGTCTGTTGAAATATTAAAACAAATTCAATGTTATGATGCAGCCCAAACCAAACACAAAATCGTTACAAATGCTCACAAGTGCTGCAACTCTATCTCTATCTGGCAGTTCTTCAATTCCTTGTATTGCCATTGCCAGCCTCAAACGTAAAATAGAAACAATTATTTTGCACAGAACAATGGATGTTGCAAAACATGAATCTCTCAAATCCCTGTAACCTACACACACTTTTGAGCACTTCACTTTATATACAGTTTAGCAAATTCTCACTCTATCTCTCTAAAAATCTATATTTTATGACAGAAATTAGCAAAGGCAATGTGTTACACACACCTTTGCAATCAGGAATTTACATTCCATAAATGCCAATTCCAATTCCTACATAAAAAAAATTGAGTGTGGTTTTGGGAGCCTACACCTCCTTTTAATAATAGTCATTGCACCTTCCAAGGTTGGATAGGAATGTTGTCACTTAAGTTTGTACTTGAATGGAATAACAAAGTAAAATACATCAACAAACGGGCAGTGGGCAGGGGACACCCTGAACTGGTTGCCAGTACCAGTTCACAGAGAGACACACACAACCATTCACTTGCTTATTCACACCTAGGAAAAATTTTGACCGGCCAATTAACCTGACATGCATGTTTTTTGGAATGTGGGAGGAAACCTGAGCGCCCAGTCTAAACCCATGCAGCCACAAGTAAAACATACAAAATCTACATGGGGATCCTGTCGTAGCTGGTATCGAACAATAGACATCCAAGCCGTGGGACTGTGCGCAAACCTCCCATACGCAGTGCCGCCCACTAAACCCTTTTGGATATTTAAAAATAAACAAAAACAAAAAAACAAAACATTTACGCTTTGCCACTAAGGGACAATACTTAACGTAAATTAGTTAGGCGTGGGAATTGTGATTACATAATCGCATATCACAGGACCAGGCGGCCAAAAGGTGCAAGAATTACGTTTTTCTCAGTCAACTGGATTAATTTCACTTTAACTAGCATTTAATTTCCACTTCAAATGAGATGTGGTGCCTGCTGCGTCTCGCAGCCTAAACCTTTGTCGTCCTACTGCCATTTTGGCCAAATTTTTCAATAAATCACCCCAATTAAACACAGTATATTGAGGCTATTCTGTTTTCTTAACTCTAAAATGGTCTTTTTGTTATAGTAACTACTTGACATAGGCTTACTTCCCTATGCAGGTTTTAATGCTTTATTCCAATTTTTGGGTGAAATCCAATGTTTTTGTGAGATCGTTCACATGACTAACTAAATGTGACTTGAATGCATGCGATTTGATCTTCCTGTGTGAACGCACCACAACTGTCACTCATGCACACACGAGGACATACGACATCACACGCAATGCAATCATGTTTGCAGATGTACTCATGGATGTCTATAGCGGATTTTGACCTGCCCAAATGTGAATTAAATCCAAAACCTTGTGTTCCCCCAAGAAAAAAAAAATGGTGGAATTTGAATGTAAATATTGTAAACAACCACTAGAGAGTACTATCGCTTTTGTATGCTGTCAGCCAAACATCCGATGTAGTCGGGCGCCCAACTCATTGAGTTCACAATAAAACAAATTAGGAAGCTCAGCTACACAAACAGCTTTTATTTTAGCATCTCATTTCATTGAAAATTAAATAATTAATTAAAAATGACCCTGAGGAAAGTCGGAAGAGTGCAAAGAAATGGTGATTGCCAGTTGGTTCTTTGCAATTCTTCCCGCATCGCCGCATGTCCAGCTTTAGTGACTAGGCTAAGTAACAACTCTTACAAGCTACCTCTGCCAAGCTTTTATCTCACCAACAGCAGATCAATTACCCATTGTCTAAATCCCTTTCTCACACTGAAAGGAGAAGCCCTCCAATTTAATTGTTCTTTTGTATAATGACAATAAGGACCATTCGTTCAACTGTAATTCTGTAAGTTTTTTTTGGTAGATTTAAGTTGTTGTTTTGTTATAGTCGTATACTCTCAGTCAGTAAGGACGTCATCTTAAGGTAAGTTATAAAGGGGCGTCGCTGCTTTGTGGATATTCATGTTTTGGGAGGTTCTACCCCCCATTAACAGCTATAACCAAGGTAGTACTACTATCTGCTTTTGGTAATGTTTATTCTTGACACGTGGCTGGGTGACACGTGCAATATATATTTCTTTGCAACAAATGATGCCTTTGCACTGGCTTTCGTCAATAGTGTCCTCATGGGAATATTTTGGCGTCCGGCTAATCCAGAGACCTGCTAGCTATGCCGACTGCCGAAGTCAGGGGTGTAAGTAAGGTCAGTGCCTTGAAGAACCCGAAATTATGCAAGTTATGCGAACCCTGCCACCAGTGTTCTTTCTAAGCTGCACGCGTGCGCAATTGCGCACTGCTCGCACATTCTCAGCGCACAAGAAAATCTAGCCAGCGCACAAGGGTCCTAAATGGCTCTTCAGGTTGTTTTTGCTTCTTTAATCCCAACATGACCATGTATTATATAAAATTATGTGCAAAATGACTTAAAGGAAGGGGGGAATAGAACAAGAAAGAAAAAAATACAAAAATGAAAAAGTAGTGAAAAGCTGAGGAAAAAAAGAAACAAAAGGAAGAGAAAAAAAGAAGGAAACATTTAGAAAAAAAACAGAAGAAAAGAAAAGAAAAAAAAGTAGGAAAAAAGGAAATCGAGAACAAAAACAAAAAAGAAACAGCTCGGAAAAAATAAACACAATGAGACTTTTTTTAAAGGAATTTTTAAAAAAAGTAGGAAAAAAACCACGGAAAAAAGAAGAAAAAATTTGTGTTGCATTCAAATAATTTCCAATTGTATCAAGTGAATCTTGTTGCCAACATTGTACTTCCACTCAAAAATGTGATTAAGTACAGATCTGTATCCTACAACCGACTAAATAAGCCCCCAAAAATGTTATTATGATGCGACAAAATGTATCAGGAAATAAAAAGAAATGGATATCTTGTGAAAGAATTGAAAGAACAAACGACGTTTGTAGGCCGTACAACCTTTGCAATAGTACATGAGTCAATTCATTCAAAAGAGAAAAATAATTTTGCATTGCCGGAAACTCAGCAAAATGTAAGTTGATGTCAAGTTTTGGACATGTTTGATAATTAATTATCTTGCCACACTTGGGATTATGGTTGCTCACTGTTGTTTCAAGCGTTGCTCACAGACTTTGTGTGAACGCTCAGACCCATGGAAAATTAGAGGGAACACTGCCTGCCACATGACTTTCTGGTGAGCTATTTTTCACCATGCTCGTGAGTCCTTCGAATTGAATTTCAAGAAACGGCAGGTTTTACACGGCAGCCGACCGATGATGGCTGCATCATATTTTTGAAAGTCTCAGAGAAATTGTTGAGTAATATGTGTAATTATGTGTAATAAAAACTAAAAGAAACTTTTTAAAATCATTTACTGTACATACCAGCGGCGCTTCAATCGCAGACTTGTACACCATTTTGGTATCTCTCATTCATTTCCTTCTTTGATTTGATCATTGTTGTCACTATTTCACACTTTTCCTTCTCCTTATCATTAACATTCTTGGGACCCATTATTATGGGCAAAAAGGGGGAATAAAACCAACAAGATCATAATAAAATGAAATGTGGTCCCTCTAAAACACACAGTGTGTTTGAGAGGTACCACAAGAGATCAAAGATGACATCATCGCCATCTACTGTCAAGGATTGTAATTGACCCTCTCTTTATTTTCTCTTTATCAGCATTATTTTGCCAAGGTACAGGACTGTGACCCACTAAAAAAGGATAGGGACCCACTTTTGGGTCCCGACCCACCAGTTGAGGATCACTGATCTAAATCATTGGTTTTTCAATTAGTCGATCAAGACCAAAAGTTGTTCAAAAACAATTGTGCTGTGGCAAAATGATGCGAAGAATTTAATTTTAAAATGGGGGTTATTTAAACTCCTGAACAGTAGATGGTGATAATTCCCTGAACATGTGAGTTGACACTTGGCATTTCACAACCACAGAAAACAAGTCAGATAAACTTGTTTACATATGTGGAGCATGTCCAAACGCACGTATAGCGGAAAACAAATGAGGTATGGATTTTATTATCTTGAAGACAAAGCCAGTGAAGTGTTATGGATTTCATTAAAAATACAGCTCATTGAGTATTAAAGGAAACATTAATACTCTGAGTCGTTTGGGTTAGGCTGGTCATTTTCTATTTGAGTGGAACAGCACAATCCTTTCATTCATTAAATTTGAGAATTGGAAATTTTGTCTTGATTTGAGTGGCGGAATATATTCATGGTGGGGTGGTGGGACCTGAAGTATGACAAGTTCAGAACCATTGATTCAAATGAATCATCAAATGTCAAAATTGCAATAATGGGCCTGTATTTCAAACAAAGGCCTTCAGCTCCAGTCTGAATTAGTGATGTGTCGTTGGAAAACGAACTGGCTCTATGATTTATTTGTGCAGACTCGAGTGGAGTAGAGGTGATTTGGGCCACCTCTGCCTGGTTCTCTTAGTCTAGCCGTGCAGGACGCTGTCGTCAGGGAGCCGGACTGCATGACAAGCAGAGAGGGCGTGGGGGTACTCAAAGGCCCCAGTGCCGTGCGGACACGTGATATGTAAAGCATGTCTTTTGTAACAAAGTTAAACAAGACTTTGTAAACAAAGCCAAAGAAGAACAATGACGATTGGATAATAAAAATAAAAAAGTCAGCGAGAGAGAAGCTGGGTTGGACCCAAACATAAAGATTGACATTTTAGGCCTGATCTGGCCAGAGATTTGGGTCGAGTTGGGCTTGGGATTTAGTTTAAGATCTTACCTCTAGACTGAAAGTGGCAGACAAAACCTTTTCCCACTTGCGTAAGGCTTCATCGCTTCAAAGTTGTCCGAGCCTTCGCTATTAAATCATCATAACAATATATATTATTATAGAGGTTGTTCTCTTCAACAGCTGATGGTGAAAATGCTTTGGTGGATTACTGCCCCCGAGCCAATCATAAATTGTAAAACTGGAGACGTTTCCCAAGGTCCGCTAACAGGCACTGACTCTCTAACTTGGATTCTAATTGGCTAAACTAACAGCGTTTTTCACACTTATTTTATGCCTCAAATCTTGCATGAACTGATAATGAAGGCTTCTGGGTAGATTGCTGACGCTAGCAACAACTAATTGCTGATTGATTGCCCCCTCACAGTTCCGAAAGCTCGCCGGCACACCGTCAGACTGTTTAGAAGCAAAAACGTATATATATATATCTATATATATATATATAGATATATATATAGATATATATATATGATGTCACCAGCCATGGGTCCTGTTGGAGTCTCCAAACTGCCATTTTTGGAAATCGCAGAACATACCTTGAGAAAAATGTGTAAAATACTGATGTTTGGCTTTTCAGATTGTAATCAATTTTAGCCTGGGACCAGGTAAGGCTTCAGGCTATTGTACCAATTGTTTTCCTGCTAAGATGCCCATGCTATACAAACCTGCAGGCATGCGATTAAAAAAGAATTCAGGTGAGGAAAAAAAAACCTTCTATTTCTGAGTGTTCTAACTTAAATGACTCAATGTTACCAGAACTTACAGTGATTATATCAGTTGGAAAGAAAACATTGGAGGGTCTCTTTTCAAAAGACACCAAAACCATCCATATTCTCCAAATAGTTCAACAACAGCATTCAATTTATTTTGGGTACATCTTTTTGGGGATTTTAGGTGAATTGTACGGGATTCTCCCCGTGCTTGCGTGGGTTTCCTCCGGGCACTCCGGTTTCCTCCCACATTCCAAAAACATGCATTTCAGGTGAATTGGCCGGTCCAAATTGTCCCTAGGTGTGAATGAGCGAATGAGCTGTTCCTGTGTGCCCTGCGACTGGCTGGCAACCAGTTCAGGGTGTCCCCTGCCCACTGCCCGGAGATGGCTGGGATGGGCTCCAGCCCCACCCGCGACCCTAATGAGGAGAAGCGGTACGGCTAATGAGATGAGATGAGAAATGCTTTAATATGAAAGCACACATCTGGAAGTAGCACAATCAGGGAGAAGCAATAGAAAGTAGCTGACAGACAATTTTTAATTGTTTAATATGTATTGATGGACGAAATATAATTAACATCACGATTCAGATATTTTTTAGAATGGCAAAGAAGGTCTTGCAGGACCTGACAGCCCACAATTGCAAAATAGTCATTGATTAATTTGATAACTGATTAATTGTTGATCAATAGATCAGTTCTTGCAACTTTTATCTTGATACTTTTTAATAATCCAGTAACCATTAGTACAGTGCAAAATAACCTGACAAAAACAGCATGCAACGTACATACTGAGTAGAGAGACCTCAAATTCTTTCTGCTCCCAAAAATGCAGGAAGGTCAACTCATGTCCAACCAGCCTGCGAGCTGATTGAGGTTGTTAAATATAGAAGGTAGTTCAAGTCAATGATTGCAGGGGCCCAAGGGTTGGGGCAACAGTAGATCACATGTGCAAAATCTTTCATCTAAAATCAGTCAGTCGTATCATACAACATTTTCCATGACACCAACTATAACTGCATTTTCCGTTGCGGACTAAGAGAATGGACAGTGTCAATCCAACTCAAATTGAAGCGAATGAGAACTATATTGAACCTGCACAAGGGGTATTTCAAAAGCAGGGCAGCAGAGGACAGAGTCAGAGGGGTTAAGCCGTTTACCTTTTACACAGTGCGAGATTCAGAGAAAATAGTTTTTAGGAAAATGTTCATGGCATGGAGGCTGTCTGGTGTATGTCTACACCAGTGTTGGGAATTACATCGTTATAATAACGTAGTTACTTAACGGCATTATTTTTTCAGAATGGGGTAGTCTAATCAATTCTTTTATTCTGCCGTTACAACACCGTTACCGTTACTGACGGACAAAAGTGGTGCGTTACGTACGTTTCCTTGTGCAGCTCGTTCTCTTCAAAATTAACAGCTGTAGGTACAAACACTGTGGTGGATTACGCCCCCTAACAAATCATAGTCTGGAAAATTGGGGACCAAACAGTGTTTGGTGACTAAATTTAAATGTTTTTTTTTTGTTGCATGTTTGTGTACGTTTATGAGTGTTTTTACATACTGTCATGATTACCCAAGTGGAGCCACCTGGGGTAATCATGTGGCGCGCTGGAATGTGCTTCCTGATTGGTTAATGCTCCCTTTTTAAACGCGTTGCGCGGAGAATTCTTGGTCGGAGGATTACTTTTTACCCCGTTTGACTCGCCTGATTTTCCTGTGTATTTTTGACTTGTTTACCTGATTCTGCCTGCCTCCGATCCGACCTGCTTCCGTTCCACGCTACGATCTTCTCTCCAGTCCCGGTAAACTCGACCTGCTTCCGTCCCACGCTACGATTGGCTACGTGTCCCGAAGTTGTCTTCACGGCGTTGCTGCTGACGTTCGACGGTCATCGCGTCTCCCGCTAACCCTGTACGCTTCCCCAAATAAAAGACTTCTGACGAACGCTCTGGGGTCTCCTGCTCTGTTCTGGTCTTCCCTGACAGAATCCTCCGACCAGAATGGACCCCGCGTTCGTACATTTGCCCCCTGACCACTATGAAAGCCTGAATCAGCAGCGCAATTCCCCTTCAGAATGTGCAGTTCGGCAAGTCCTTTCCGACGTGGCAAAATTGGCTAAGGCACCTCCGGCCGTATGACTGCGCAATGACTCCCATGCCTGCCTGTTCGACTCCCATGCCTGCCTGTTCGACTCCCATGCCTGCCTGTTCAACTCCCATGCCTGCCTGTTCGACTCCCATGCCTGCCTGTTCGACTCCCATGCCTACCTGTTCGACTCCGACTCTTCTGAATCTGCCCGCCCTGAGTCCGACTCTTCTGAATCTGCCCGCCCTGAGTCCGACTCTTCTGAATCTGCCCGCCCTGAGTCCGACTCTTCTGAACCTGCCCGCCCTGAGTCTGACTCTTCTGAACCTGCCCGCCCTGAGTCAGAGTCTTCTGAACCTGTCCGCCCTGAGTCCGACTCTTCTGAGTTGACTCTCCTGATTTTCCTGTGTTACCCTGTGACGTGCCGTGGGTTTATTTTTTTTTTTCCTGGGGAACTTCTGGAGCCGTTCCTTGAGGGGGGGTTCTGTCATGATTACCCAAGTGGAGCCACCTGGGGTAATCATGTGGCGCGCTGGAATGTGCTTCCTGATTGGTTAATGCTCCCTTTTTAAACGCGTTACGCGGAGAACTCTGGGTCGGAGGATTACTTTTTACCCCGTTTGACTCGCCTGATTTTCCTGTGTATTTTTGACTTGTTTACCTGATTCTGCCTGCCTCCGATCCGACCTGCTTCCGTTCCACGCTACGATCTTCTCTCCAGTCCCGGTAAACTCGACCTGCTTCCGTCCCACGCTACGATTGGCTACGTGTCCCGAAGTTGTCTTCACGGCGTTGCTGCTGACGTTCGACGGTCATCGCGTCTCCCGCTAACCCTGTACGCTTCCCCAAATAAAAGACTTGTAACGAACGCTCTGGGGTCTCCTGCTCTGTTCTGGTCCGTCCTGACACATACATTACATTACAAATGTTTACATAAATTCTTGAACATATTTACGAACATTTTTGTGTTTTTTATGTACATTATTGTGGATGTTTACAAAAATTTCTGTGCGTGTTTATGTACATGCTGATTTTTATTTTTTTAAATTTGTTTATTTTCATTGCACTTCAAGTGTAGGTTGAATCTGTTGCTGGTGGGGTGCAATAAATAAGACAAGGTTCTGCAATACAAATACCTGTTCCTTTCTGTTCAACTGACTCAAATACTGCTCAGATAAAGTTTCAAATGCCGAGCACTGACCTTTAGCACAGTATTGTAAAATTTTTTTAAAGTCAAATACAAATATGATACATACACGCTGGATCAAGCATTTTTTTTTACAAAGGTTTTGTTCTCAATGTATGTCAAACTTGAATTATAGAAATATAATTGCGGCAATTATGGTCGATACAAATACAATTAATGAGTCATCTTAAGGATATTTTCGTTAGTTACTTTAAAAATTCTCTGGTTCAAACATATCACTGTGATTAATATTTTGTTTGGATGATAAAAATAAACTCATTGATTGCAAGCCATTTTCCAAACAGCAACCTCAAAAAACTCAGAAATTAATCAGTCTGCTTGAGGTATGCTAAAGCACATTAGGACAAGCCAGCTTAATTTTGGAGTTAAGTGCTGTGGAGTGATGAAACTAAAAACGTGTTATTTGAACATAACAAGGGTCAGTGTGGATGGCCGAAGAAAAACACAGCATTCCAAGGCAAACCCATTGGCGGTCCTGATACGGCTCACAGGCCGTAGTTTGGCGAACCCTGGTTTAGAGGGTGTTATTTCTGCAAAAGGAAGACCAAGTAAATATTGATGTAATTTTTCTGTTAGGGTTCTGTCATTTTCCAAGAGACTGAAGCTGTTTTTCTGTGCTTTTTGCACAGCCTTTGGTAGTTTTTTTTTTGTGGGTAACCTTAATAGCAAGAAGGAGGACACTGATGATCTTATTCAGTCTCAAGGTAAGTAAAAGAAATGCAAATTTCTCAACGTACAAGTATTCTTTTTTAAATTATACATTTTTATTGTATAGTTATTGTATTTTGTTCTTATTTTTCAAGTCAATAGTTTTTTTATCACTGAATAATACTCAATGTAACTTTAAAAAATTACAAGAACACAGACCCAATCAGAGCAATGTTTGTTACAAATTATTATCATTAGCCAATAGTCAATATGCTGTTCAAAACCACAAACATGCCTGATAGTGAAAAATGGCTTAAACTGCAAGCCTGCTAATTGCCAACCAAAATTATCTTAAAAAGCCTATTCAAAGATCGAGAAAGAAATGCCCTTTGTAAGGTCTAAGATTGTTAAAAACAAAAGTGGAAATTTCTCAACCTACTAATGTTTACAAAATGCACTTTTATGTGAAAGTTCATGTATTTTCAACAATTATCTAATTCAATATATATTTTTTTCCCCAATCAATTATGTTCTTTTGACCACAAGGTGGCGCTGAAAAATATGTGCAAGATTTTGACTTTGCATTAATATTTTTCAGGACAATCTTTACCAGCATCAGACAAAAGGAATGTAAACATATTTCCTTGTACAACTTTATGTTGGCCTGGAGCCCAAACACACCACAGGAAATGGTGCCCCTTACGACCATAGTGGTTAAGAGATCCAACCAACCAACCGACCTCATTCGCAGCTCATAATTACCGTATTTTCCCAGACTACAAGGCGCACCTAAAAACCCTAAACTCCTCCTTATGTTTCGATTAATTTTATAGTGTGGAAAATATGGTCTTTAATAAGGGGGGTAAATGTAATCCACTGGTAATTAGTGATATGGAAGAATTTTTCAGTCACTCGATTGATCACTGGAAGAAAGAAAATATGCTGAACAATGGCATGATTTTTGGGGAAAGATAAGATTAGGTTATTTGCTTTTGAAAAACACTTTTGTAGACATGTTGGAATAGGAGAGAGTATTCCACATGATATGAGGCCAGACCTGTAAGAGGAAACAGGAGCCATAGTGATTGAAGACTTTCTTCAGAACATCAATTGGGGTACAGTGAGCTGACACTGACATATCCATCCAATGTGGCAGGGCTCCAAGCCTTGAGCTATATTTGTTAGCTGACATTAATTCCTTGCTCCAGCTTGACTCTCAGAGCCTTCCCCTCACTCATCTTCCATGACATGGCAAATCTATGGCAATACTATCCAGCACTCTGGCCTTATTTAAATATTTTACATCCTGAAAATAAAGATGATGAATCCAATGTGGGAGTGTCCTTCCACGTACAAAATTAATTTAAGCATGTATTTTTTTGTTATATAATTCCACTCAGTATGGTGCAGAGCTAAGTATGTATATATATATATATATATTTATATTTCCACCAACTAGTACACAAAGCAATGAAGCAATCATTGCATTGTGATTTACTATTTCTCCATGCCTGAAGATGACTGTGTCCCCACGTTCATGTTGAGCCAATGAGTGAATGACTATGTAAATACTACCCTTCATTTTATTATTGTTTGTGCTTGCCTATTCGCGCTTTCTAACCTCAGAAAGACACACCAGGGACATGGAATTTCTCTCTAAATACACAAACAGAGGGATGGCATGCCAAGCCTCAGGGGCTGACTTCGGCTTCCAGTTAATTAACAGAATGTAGAACATTGTTGTGACCACTATTTTGGAGATCTAAAAAGAGAGTAACATTGCCCTTATGAATTAAACATCCAGGACAGTATTCCTTATCATGACTGAATGACTGCATCTGACAAAAGAGTCCATGTGTGCTTCAATTACTTCACTTGATTACCTCCAATGTATAATACTTAAAGTTGAAAAAAATGTATCATGTTACAGCAGTTTGAATGTTTGAATACACTTGGATGACATATATATGTTTGGGCTGCTTGAAAAAAATAGTTGTGTAAGGAGTTTACGGTTCACGGATCCCCTAACCGCCTGATGACGGTTAATGGCCTGTTTTTAGGTCGTGGCAAAGTTGTTACTAGTCCATTCCTTAATTGTCTGCCCAGTTCTTTTTTTGGCCCTCCCCACTGGACTGTGCCCTGGAGACTTATCTTGGCCATTCCTGACGATCTTGACACGTGACCATAATACCGATCTTTTCGTCCGCGCACAGTTCACAACAGCTAGTGGTAGGGTCCAATGTGCCATTTTGTTTGTCAGATCGGATAAGTAGCTGATTCCAAGAAGTTTTGCATCTCAATGGCCTAGATTTTCTTTTTGAGTTTTGCTGTGAAGGTCAATGCAAGTGTCAAGGAAGATGGAAGTAAGCCAGTGCTTGCATGAGCCTGAACTTTAATTTCACAGCTATGTTCTTGTCCTACAAATGGGTTTAAGTCTGGCAAGTGTGGCTCTGGTTTGAGCTATCCTGGCCCCGATTTCTGTCTCTGACCCCTCTTCTGATATGACAGCTCCAAGATTTTTAAATTTGGTGACAAGTTCAAGCTCTTGGTGGTTAATTGTGATGTTTGCGGGGATACCTTTGGGGTTGTTGGTCATTACTTTTTTTCTGTGCTGAATTTCATCCCAAACTGGGTTGATGTTTTGTAAGAGGTATATTTTTAAAACTAAAAAACAATTTAAATCAATATGTATGGTGCCTTCTCAACATTAAGATGCCGAAGTGGGTCTCATATAGAATAGAACAGAATATATCCATCCATCCATTATCTTCCGCTTATCTGGGGTCAGGTTGCGGGGGCAGCAGCCTTAAAAGGGAAGCCCAGACGTCCCTATCCCCAGCCACCTCCTCCAGCTCGTCCGACGGGATCCCGAGGCGTTCCCAAGCCAGCTGAGAGACATAGTCTCTCCAGTGTGTCCTGGGTCGCCCCCGGGTCCTTCTGCCGGTGGGACATGCCCGGAACACCTCCCGAGGGAGGCGTCCAGGAGGCATCCTTATCAGATGCCCGAGCCACCTCAACTGGCTCCTCTCAATGCGTAGGAGCAGTGGCTCTACACAGAGTCTCTCCCGGATGACTGAGCTTCTCACCTTATCTCTAAGGGAAAACCCAGACACCCTGCGGGGGAAACTCATTTCAGCCACTTGTATCGGCTGAACAGAATATAATAGAATATAATAGTGTATAATATTATATAATAAACTAAAACAGAACAGAAAAATACAAAATAGAATAGAATAGAACAGAATAGAATAGAATGACCTTTATAGTCATTATACAATATTACAACAATGGTGTTGTGCCTCTCCTTTCAGTGGAAAGTAGGATGAGGTCAAAAGATAAAAATGTGTAAAAAGATAGATGTAAAAAAACATAATATTAATGGTGTATATTATATATGTGCATATTCACAGTCGCAGTTGTACAGTACATAGTGCCTAAAAGTTTGGTACTGCAGACCGGAAACCAACCTCAAAGAATTCTCAATTCGCATATAACATAACACAGGTAGCTATACTCTTTTATACGTCAAAAGAGATTATTCCAGGATCCACATGGTTTCATAAAATGCACAGTCAAAATGGCTAACAATGCATTTTATGCTAGGAAGACAAGACTATGACCCCCCAAAAACTTTTAGAGGTAGTTGAAACATTTCTACTTTCCTGAAACCCTTTGTCCAAGATAGGTACTGATAAAACTCAAGGTCTTCACCTAATTGCAAACTAGGAACACCACTTGAAAAACACCAGTTGAAAGAATGTAGAGACCAAATACCAAATACAGAACCTCTACAATAAAAACCTTTTACTTTTTTTTATTTTATTAACAGGTACAGTATATTGTTTTTCTCTTTTTTTCTTGAATATGTAATGAATAAAACAATATCCGGCCAGTTTATTGAATATTTTTCAGTCGTGTTTTTAGACATTACAGTGCCTTTTTATTTATTTGCCTGAACTGAGACTGACACAAGCTCCTTACAGACAAAAAAAAATCCAATATATAATTGTAGCTGAAAGTATATCAGGGCTAAATAATCACATAGGTCACTAATCCAAAATCATGTAAGTGTTGTGTGATACACACAAACCTTGCCTACAGTCAAGCACATCGGATTCTAAAAATGTAGACAGTTTCATTCATTTTGTTGGTGAAAGCCTACTGTAAGATCGTCAATTTAAACAGGAGCCTCTGTAATTACAAGCAACTCAAGTCTTCTGAGACACAACAATGAGGATTAAATGGTTTGACTAATCAGGAGAGACAAAATTGGAAACAAGAGCTGGAAAACACAGTTGGCCCACTTCCAGAAGTTGGCAAAATAAACCATGCAGCCGGCTCGGTACCATGGGTAAAGGCCCGCCCCGTTTCCTGGCTTCCAGAGGGGGCTCCCCGTGAATCGCATTTGGGTAAGGGAAATGCTTCTTCATTTATCAGGCTCATCATAAGGACCCATGATTTTTCAGACCTATCACATGGGACTTGTTGGTCGTGGGCAGTGTTGGGAATAATGCCGTTATTTAATGGCATTATTTTTTCATTAACAAATTATTTTTTCTGCCATTTCAATGCCGTTATTTTTTTGATTGTCAAAAGCGGTGCATTAATTTGGTGGCACAAGGCAACAGTGGCGTGTCCGCGCACACCTGACACCGTTTTCAGCAACACGGTTTAATGCTCGTATCTGAGTTGTTCACGTCACATAGTTCCTAGGACAGACCTAGGCACTCCACTCCTCGAGGGATGTCCTGAATGATTTTGGAGGTTTCTCTTCCTCAACTCAGGTGATACAAATTATCAGCTCGTTGCAGGACATATGGCCCTCGATAACCGGAGTGCCCAAGTCAGTACACTCAAAACTCTCCACCACAGGAATGTTAGGACTTACAAACAACTTCAATACTGTTTTGGTTAATGTTCTTGATTCTGTGGCGCCCCTAAGGCATAAATTCTGACCTAAGAAGAATACACCTTGGTTTGCTGAAGAAACTAGGTTACTCAAACAAAGTTGCAGAAAACTTGAACGAAATTGGCGCACTACTTCCGACTGGCCTGGTGTGACACTTTGCTGAAATATAAAGTAGCTCTTGGCTCAGCTAAAGCTTCGTTTTTCTCTAAGATTATTGTTAAACATAAGAATAATCCGAAATTTTTGTTTGACACAGTGGCGAAACTTACCAGACAACAACTTATCCCAAATAGTTGCACTTATTCTGCTTATGACATTATGGAATTTTTTAATAAAAAGATTCAACTAATCAGGAATGAAATTTTAAAAGAACGCTCTGTATCCTCCTCCTATATCAAAGATGTGGAGGTGTTAGGTATGGACCGTGTCTGTGGTTGTTCAGAAACATTCTCCAGTTTCAATGATTTGTCCCTTGATAATCTAACACAGATGGTCAGTAGGGCCAAACAAACTGCGTGCCTGCTCGATCCGTTTCCAGCTTCACTGGTGAAGGATCTGTTTGGGATCTTAGGACCATCAGTTTTAAATATTATTAATATATCGCTATCCTCAGGTATTGTTCCTGTAGCCTTCAAGTCTGCCGTCATTAAACCTACGCTTAAGCGACCTAACCTTGACCCAGAAAGCCTAGGTAATTATAGGCCAGTGTCAAATCTGCCATTTTTTGCAAAATTACTTGAAAAGGTCGTTGCACAGCAGCTAAATGACTTCATGTCAGAAAATAACCTCTTTGAAACTGTCCAGTCAGAATTTAGGGAAAATCACCCTACTGAGACAGCCCTGGCTAAAGTAACCAATGATCTCCTTTTAGCAATAGATTCCGGTGCCTCATCAATGTTACTGCTGCTCAATCTCAGTGCTGCTTTTGATACTGTCGACCACAACATATTACTTGTTTGTCTGGAATGCATTGGTATCTCAGGAACTGTACTCTCATGGTTTAGGTTCTACCTGTCAGACAGGATGCAATGTGTTAACTATGGCAATCTGACCTCTAAACAATCTAATGTCCCCTATGGTGCTTCACAGGGCTCTGTACTTGGCCCCCTTCTTTTTAGTATTTATATGATCCCGCTTGGTGACATTATCCGCAAGTATAATATTAGTTTCCATTGCTATGCAGATGACACTCAACTGTATGTGCCACTGGAAACAACTGGACAGTTGAGTTGTAGAAATCTGGAGGCTTGCCTTACTGAGATTCAAAGATGGATGTTACTTAATTTTTTGCGCCTTAACCCAGAAAAAAATGAAATGTTGATTATAGGTCTGGCTCACTGTCGTGAGTTGTTTTCAAACACTACCCTGAACCTAGACAAATGTAATATCACCATAGTGACTCGGTCAAAAATCTGGGTGTTATATTTGATCCTAATCTGTTGTTTCAGTCACACGTGAAAAATATTACTAGAATAGCTACCTACCACCTCCGTAATATTGCGAAGATTCGTTCGATGCTGTCCCAATCAGATGCAGAGGTTTTAATTCATGCGTTTATTACTTCTCGGCTTGATTACTGTAATGTATTGCTTTCTGGTCTCCTGATGTCTAGCATCAAACGTTGTAGCTGGTTCAGAATGCAGCAGCTAGACTTTTGACTAAGACCAAAAAGTTTGAGCATATTACTCCTGTATTGGCCAACTTGCACTGGCTCCAAGTCCACTTAAGATGTGACTTTAAGGTTCTCTTATTAACATATAAATGTTTGCATGGACCTGCACCCGCTTATCCCTCTGATTTGATTTCCCCCTATGTTCCTGCACGGAGTATGCGCTCGGAAAATTCCGTTCTATTTTTGACTCCGAGAGCCAAGAAGTCTGCAGGCTTGAGAGCGTTCTCCATCCGGGCCCCGGTGATATGGAATGCCCAGCCTCCGGAGATAAGATCTGCAACCTCAATGGAAGTTTTTAAATCAAGGCTTAAGACACACTTCTATTCCAAAACTTAAGATTGACGCCCATATTCTGTATTGTCCTGTCTTTTTCGGACTGCCTGCCTCGTGGTGATACGAAGGAGAAGGACGATTTGAGATGAGTCAGCGGACCAGCGTTTGACCTGAAGCATGTCAACGCCTGCATGGACCAGCTGGCAGAGATGGGAAACTGCGTCGTGGACGTCATAGACTTTCTGGACTAGTTTACAGGCTGGCGGTTGTCGCTGCTGTCATGCACTTTCCGTACAAATTTTCAACATGTTACCTAGTGTTTACTATGTTTGTGTACTGTAATGCTAAATGTAATTCACCCTGGTCATCCTGAAAGAGGGATACCACTTGTGAGGTCCCTTCTCAAGGTTTCTCTTTTTCCTCACGCTTAGGTTTTGAGTTATTCCATGCCCGCATGTTGGTTTAAGATCAGGTAATTGTGTCATTGTAATCCTGTGCAGTCCTTTGAGAGATTTTTGTGATTAAGGGCTATACAAATAAATTTGACTTGACAGCAGGTGGCCTGGTGTTTGAGTGGTTAGCGTGTCTGCGGCACAGTTCTGAGCAACATTTGCATGTTCTCCCCGCACTTGCTTCCTCCCACAATCCAAAAACATCCTTGTCAGTTAATTGCCCGGTCCACATTGTCCCTAGGTGTGAATGAGCGAGTGAGTTGCTTGTATCTGTGTGTCCTCTGACTGGCTGGCAACTAGTTCAAGGTGACCCCTGCCCACTGCCCGAACACAGCTGGGATGGACTCTAGAACCCCCACGACCTGGTGCAGATAATAGATGGATGGGTAACAGCTGTGTATAGCCAGTGGTGTGCCGTGCTTTTCACACCTACACTTTCAGTGATGGCCTTTAGTAAAGGACGACAGGAGCGGGCTCTCCACAAATGAAGAACTTCTTCAGGGATTCTATGTTGTCGACTTCAAATTCGCTGAATATAAAAAGGTTAAAATTGTTTTGTGATTGATTTTTACATACATATTTTCATTTATGTTTCCTGTGTTTTTCAAGGATAATGTGTTTTACATAAGAAATTTAAAGTCTATTCATGTGTTTCATAGTTTATTTGTTGCTTCACTGAACGGTTGCTTGACATTGAAGATGCTTAGAATAAACAAGTTAAAAGTTTGAATAAGTTTAAGTTTCACTGTAGAGCAAAAAAACAAACAAATTTTATTGTAATTTAGTAGCATAGTAGATTTTAGACTTTGGTGCATTGCCATCCCTCGTCTATATTTCTCGAGGCCTAAACCAACAGCTTTATCGAACACTGATGTTATGTTTCACGGGCTTCAGAATTCTTTGTGAAGGCCAATGGGCAGATTACTGACCCTGTCAACGAGTGACGGCTTAAATTTGATTGAATAAATGCTTGTATATGTATACACACATGTGGAAGCAGCACAACTAGTAGGGAAACAAATGAAAGGAAGCTGACAGACACTATTTATGGACAAAATATCATTACATTTTTTAAGCCAACAGAGAATGTCTAGCAGGCCCTGATGGCCCACCACCCTAAACGGCAGCAAGCTGAGAATCAAAGACTTAAAATAAAGCATTGGAATGCTAGAGATAATGAAATTCTCTCCAGTAAACTATTTATCTACTAACCCAGTCCTTATTCACTCTTCATTCGTAGAGAAACAAGACAGGCAGTTGTGTGATTATGGTGCAGAAATGTGGATATTTTCAAATAATATATAATAGCAGTTTGGGGCTCCACATTATGATTGAACTTCTTGCCATTCAGTGGATGCCACCTCCAGCTTGTGTCATAATTGCATCCTCTGTCTGGTGAATTAACGTGGGGGTACCTAATGATGACAGCTGTATAGGCATATGCCACATGAGAAGTAAGCCTGAACCCTCAAATTTTATTTAGAAGTATTCTCCTTTTACCAATGTGTAGTAAGCAACAGTAGAATATTGCTAAGTCTTGAGAAAATACTTGTTTCCATGAAAATTTCAGAGAAAAAAACGTTGGGTTTTTTTTTTGTGAAAGGATGCTTTTCAAGCAAAACTTTCGCTTCAGTCCTTTTTATATTTATTTGTGATACCCACGATATCTAAAACGATGCTTTCCATAAACACAAGGGCACTTGCCTGCAAAATCACATTTTATTGCAAGTAACCTATGCATGAACAATGCATGAACTTTGCAAAAACTTTTCAGCCCCTGATGTTTCTGGTGACATATTCACATGATTAGGGTCGTCATAACGATTGCGGTCATGCACGAAACATCTTCCCTATCCACCCAAATGATGTCAAAGGTTCTTTTTCTAGAAGGAATAAACCTTTGAATTGTTAAACTGTCCATACTTATATGTATTCGCTTTTCTCATCACACTGCGTGTTTGCGGCAGATGGGCCACCGACACACTGCCATACGGTATCATATAGTGGAAACAAGATACAAAACAAGGCACAAATTGTGTTGACAAATATCCGATCAAAGCCACTCCTGCCATCTAGTAGTGATTTATTATACTTAAACAATTGTCAGAAACTTACTTACTGATAAGCATTGCCAAAGCCTTAAGAATTGTGACAAAAAAATAACAGTAATAAAAGTATTTTTACATTTTAGCACTCATGGTCAATGCTTCATACCTTATGGCAATGAATGGGTTAGAGAAAATCCTGTTTAATTAAACTTATCTTTTTTATTAACTCACACCCCCAGCAAAGAATCCACAACTTGATTTTTTTGTTGCACTCTCAAGATGAGGCCATTGTAAAAGTCACGGTTTGATAACGAAAATAAATCTTTTGAAAGTCAATGAAGAACAATGTCTCGGGAGGAGAATGAGGATGCTGAGCCAAGTGCTTCCTGTCTTTAATCAAAGAGCATCCTTTGTACATTCTCCCTAACATGTGGGTTGTTCCTTTGTCTTGCTCCTTCATTTCCCTGTTGCGGCATACAAATAAACCTCCATGCTGGGAATTTGTTTGCTCGTTTGTGCTCTTTGAACTGCCTACATGTATTTTCTTTTAATAATTCCACTGCAATTGGAGCAGCTGGAATAGCTTTGAGGGAGAAAGTGTTCCCAAAAAAATCATCTATGATTACAAAAATTACTTTATCTTGCAAACTGTAGAGCTGATAGACAATGAAAGCGACAACATCACTGTCAAGGGATGAATTTGATTCTCAGCTTTCCACCTTTTTCACATGCTTTAGAGCACGTGTTCAGCATCCATTTTTGTTATTGCTGTTTTTTATGTTATTCTTTTCTCTCTTTACATCTCATAAACAAAGTTATAATAATTTCCCAAAAGGCATTCAAAGTAAACCAAAACGATCATTAATCAAATAGAAATCTTGCATTTGAGTCACCTTAAAGCAGGGGTTAACAACCTTTTTGAAGCTGAGGGCTTTTTCTTGCTTACTAGCACAAAGGGCAACCGGTTTGATATGCATTTCTAAAATTAACTAGTGTTTCATTACTACAATCTTATTACCAAAATTCACAAATTCTAAGTTGCAGTTTTTTTCCTCGTTTGGACAGGTGTGTGAATTATACTCCGTGCGACATATATGTGAATTTATTAACAGATCATTACTTTATTGAGTTTCAGATTTTTATTAGCGATATTGTATATCACTTCACAAGATATTCTCACACTATGCCACAAGAGGGCCCTTTTAGACCTGTCTAGATCATTTCAACCTTGTGGTTGGTGACATTTTTCAAAGCAGAAAGGCTTACTGTCTTGGAAGAGTAGTTTACCGGTAAAAATGACTCAATTATATGCACGTGTAACGTTAGTATATCGTGTTCTGTATTTTATTTTATTTTAACTTGCCTTTCAAGAGACATTTATGTTTTTGAGCTCATCCATTTGTGACCCATTCATCCATCTATTATCTGCACCGCTTATCCTAAGTAGGAACGTGGGGGTGCTAGAGTCCATTCCCGCCGTCTTTGGGCAGTGGACACCTTGAACTGGTTGCCAGCAAGTCTCAGGGCACACAGAAACAGACGACTCACTCGCTCATTCATACCTGGGGACATTTCAGAGTCACCAATGAACCTGCCTTGCATGTTTTTGGAATGTGGGAGGAAACCGGAGTGCCTGGAAGAAACCCACGCAAGCACGGGGAGAGGATGCAAACTCCACACGGGGATGCTGGTAGCTGGATTTGAATCCATGACCTCAGAACTGTGCCGCGGACGTGCTAACAACTCAGCTGCCGTGCTGCCCGCAGCAGAACCATTAACAATTCAAAGGACTCTTATCACACTGGCCACTGCCTCCGTGACACGTTTCCCTCTGCCAGGTTATTACACCCCTTAACAAGTGCAAAGATATAAAAATATACTAATAATAATCATTTGCAACTTATTTGCTGGTTTTTGTTGCTGGTTGATATTATTGCACTTCTTTTCACCACAGTATTAGTACCATATTTACGACACTAGAATAGAATAGAATTTACTTTTATTGTCATTCTTTGTAACCATCCACACAGAACAAAATGTCGATAGACCTGACCCATACACTTAAACTGTAGCGAGCCGATGCAGCCGCAGCCAAACAGGGCGCCGCCATTTTAGACCCAACTGCTGTATTGGGAGTCATTAGGTGACCAAACCCCCCAATTCCAACCCTTAA
Organism: Urocampus carinirostris; assembly: GCF_059441175.1. Classification (NCBI taxonomy): domain Eukaryota; kingdom Metazoa; phylum Chordata; class Actinopteri; order Syngnathiformes; family Syngnathidae; genus Urocampus; species Urocampus carinirostris. Next base: position 42,241,332 of record NC_142355.1, read on the forward strand.
TGCCAAGCGCCAAGCAGGGAGGCAATGAGTACCAATGTTGTAAGTCTTATGACTCGGCCGAGGCTTAAACCAGCAACCTCCCAGTCTCGGAGCGGGCGCCCTACCATCTAGGCCACCGAGCTAGTATAAGGCGCACTGGACAATAAGGCACATGGAATTAAAAATACAGTAGGAGCTAGGGTTGCATAAAAACAACAAAATTTAAAATAATTGATTACATAGAACATAAATTAACATTAAGACATCTGGTTTTGCCGCAAAAATGTTTTCATATATAAATGGTCACTGTGCCGTCCTTAGTCCAAAATGATCCCTTTTTTGCCAGTTAGTGAACGACGTGAAACAACAAAAAAGGATTCGCAAAAAACATTAAAAAGTCGCGTCTGTGCTGTCTTTTTTTATTTTTTTATTTTAGCAACAATCAACTGTTATCCAATAAAGTCATTATCTACCCGTTGAAAATTTTTGTCAGTAACATAATTTGATTACTATAATGTTAAAGTAATGTAACTGGATTACTTTGGATTACATTTGGATTACTCCAATACCGAATATGCTAAAAAAAACAACAACCCCAAAAACATAAACGAAATTACGAAATTGTGTTTAGCATAATTGAACAATGTAACTTTGAAAAAGGAAACCAAGGTTAAGTAATTTGTCTTTCGTATGGCAGACCAGATGTGCTCTGTTTTAGTTTACAGTGAAAGGACATTAAGAACCCAATATTGTTTTAAACACCCCAGCTCAACACTTTCTAACATTTCAACAAACTGCATTCCTTGTTTGAAGTGGGTATGCCAAACCTCTTAAAAGTGATCAAACAACAAAAAAAAAACACCATTAACAGCAAAATACAAAAATAAGATAATTGTTAAAATCTACTAAATGTCCTGCATCGCTAGCAATCAACTTAGCTGCCTAATGCCCAATGCGCACGTTAACAGCCTAACAAAACTGCAGGCTCAAGCCAATTCAACAAAATAAGTGCCACATTGAACATACGGCTCGTGTAATCTCTTTATGTCTCTCGGTCAGTGATTGAAATCATGACACAGTTTGTCTACCGGCACATTATGTTAACTTAATAAAGTTAGAAATAAAATTGTAATCCTGCAAAGTGATTATCTTATTTTACCTAACTTTATCTGTAATTTGATGACAACTTTTTTTTTCTGGAACTGTGAATATCTTGATTACGTAATGTCGTTACATGTATTCTTTTACCCCCCATCCCTGTGCAATACCACTCTGAAAGTTTCTCAAAGGCAGAACAGTGATCTCACACTGGAACAAATGATTGTCAACCAAACATTATCTATATTTATTTGATTAAACATAAACAACTAAACAAAAAATAAACAATTGGATTAAAAACTCTCAAATAATTGACTGAGCACTAATAGTTGGATAATGAAAAAAAATACTATCATGCTCTTTGGTTATTATAAGAATCCCTTTCATCGTTGGTTGAAATGGGCCAAGAAAGTTGTATAATTAACATGTAAACCAAAAGAGGGCAATCGAAGACCATTCTGTATGTTTGTCGAAGGCATAGAATTTACTGTAAGCAGTGTAATTGAATTGTAACTGTACATTTCAAATGTATCCACCACATTTTCTAGAATTAAAATTAAACCGCATTATAAGGTGCACTTTCAAATTTTTCACCACTGGATTCAAAATGAGTCACAAGTAGCAACGTTCTATTTTTAGCCACGGGCCCATTTTTTTAAATACATTTTTCACAATTATTAAATTTGAAAACACTTTTCCCGAGTTTCATAATCCACATTAATGGTAAAAAAAAAAACAGCGATTCAAATACAATATTTTCAATTTTTCTTACCATGTTTATATATGCACAGATGCCTTTGTTAGAATCAAACAGAAAAAGGTGGATGGAAGTCCATAACTCGAATGGCCATATCTTCAAAATCGTTCATCATAAAGCTTTTGATCATTATTTCAAAGCTGATTTATTATACTTTCCATTGATAGTAAAACCCAGATCTGATATTTGCACCACTGTCATTTCGGTAGATCAGGTCACATTTGATGAAACCAACACGACACATTTTGTTCTTTCCTTTTTCTGTCCTATGTCTTTGGATGATGGGATCGCATCAAGCTGGGTAAAAGTGAGGCAATAAGTGCAGCCTGCCAGTCAGAGCTGATTGTGTTGCTAACATGTTGTTCTGGAGCACCTGCCTGCAGATAACAGCCCTATCTGGTTTATACAGGGAAAATGAGACGCAAGATAGAGCTCATCAAGACATATCACTGTGGCCACAGGCAATTAGCAACTTAAGCTTGTAAATCAGTGGTCGGCAGCCTTTCTTGTATCACGGACTCGGTTTAAAGACTGACTATATTCTCGCGACCGGTCCCAATAATAATATTAGTGATAATAACAATGATAATGGTAATCATATTAATAATACAGCCAAATCTACTATGTAAACACTAGACCAATATGGATCTAGATCACTGGTTCTCAACTGGTCTCAATTCAGGACCCACCATTCCACTCTAATGACAAGCTATAACCCTGATTAAAAAATAGAAAATAAATTAACTATCTCAAATGTATCCAATGAATGGATTGTGCAGTAAAAGTACTGATAGTAGAATATAGTCAAATTTGAAAAAATAAAACAAAAGGATCAGCAAAACCAAAAAGACTTCAAGTACCGTATAAACTCACACATACGCCTACATCAAATATAAGTGACCCTAAAAAACTGCTTTAAAATAGCCATATACCAAAAGAAAATCAAAATATGAGTAGAGCGTGTACCAAAGCATCGATCATAATTTAATCATGTAGTTAATAAAGATTAATATACTGGTAAAAACTTAAACATATAACTTTTTTAAACCATTTACTGTACTTTCTAGCAGTGCTTCAATGGCAAAACTCGTACACCATTTTCGGAATTTTCAATTGTTTCCTTCTTTGATTTAAACATTGTTGTCGCTGTTTTTCACGTTTCCTTCCCCTTATCTCTTTTTGGGATACCGTAAATTCCGGACTATAAGCTGCTACTTTTTTCCCAAATGTTCAGCCCTGCGGCTTATTCAGAGAAGTGGCTAATTTATGGAAAGACTGCAACCTTTAGCATGTATTTTCTGTAAAGTTAATGTATAATATGTATTTGCAACTGTATATCTTTGTAATGTATTTATTTTAGAGATTTATTCTGTTATGTGTTCTACGGACAAATTAAAAATAAGGGGCGGAGCAAACGTGGGCTGATGGGAAATGTGGTAAAGCTGAGTTACCGGTAGATCTGTCTGTTGTCGCAGCGGACAATAGTGGATATATATTTTCCCCATCCTTAACTTTGGAAATATACATTTTGTTTCCTTGGATTACTTTCAACGGGACCCCGACTTTACAAGTCTGCATTATACCTTAATTACGGGTATCATTTTCTATTTGTGATGTCAACTGTGGTCCTGGATTTGTGTACTAACCAATATGGGTTTTTCATGGCCAATATCAACAGCGTCTGCTTCACGGCCAGAAATTTCTGACCACTCCATGCATCGGCCCGGTATTGCAGTACCTCCGGGAACGGTGCATTCGCAATGATCGCAGCAAGGCTTTAGGGCTCGGACCTTAGCTTGGCCTCTTGGCTGAGAGTAAGTGTCCCGGCTCCTAGGCTTTGTAGCGTATTATGAACTGACCGATAACGGATAATGAATAAAGAAAATAGAACAATAACCTTTAAAAAATACCCCCCCCCCCGTAATGATTGGAGCAAGGCTTTTAGGCTAGTATCGTAGCTTGGCCTTTTAGCTGAGAGTAAGAGTCTCGGCTCCTAGGCTTTGTAGCGTATTATGAACTGACCGATAACGGATAATGGATAATGAATAAAGAAAATAGAACAATAACCCTTAAAAAATCCCTATAAAACAAACACAATAACAATAAAATTATTTTTCCGCCTTAAACACCATTCAAGCAGGGCATTTTTGCCTCTACTGTGTAATTCTTATTTCGCCAGGGCACTGGAGCGTGACCTCCTTAAAACGGGTTCGCGACCACTTTTTGTGTCCCGGAGCACTGGTTGAGAAACAATGATCTAGATGACATAGGAAAAGGTATTTGATGTTATCTCATCATCACACTAATTTTACTCACAGTACCACGATGTACAACCTTGTTTTGGGTGAAGTATTTCCCAAAATGACCCATTACATTGTACAACATGGTACCGTGGGTAAAGATAGTGTGATTATGAGATAAAACCAAATTCCTTTTCCAATGTCTTCCACAATCCCAAAACCGAGTCGTTGGAATTTGGCACTCTCACCTTTTAGCAAGGCTTTGATGCTAGGTCCTTAGCTTGGCCTAGCAAGGCCTTGATGCCAGGTCCTTAGCTTGGCCTTTCTATGAAGTCACTATCTTTGATTTTTGCATTTCGGAGATGGAATATGAGCTTGCTCTGTCCACTCCACGCATCGGCCCGGTATTGCAGTACCTCCGGGAACGGTGCATTCGCAATGATCGCAGCAAGGCTTTAGGGCTAGGACCTTAGCTTGGCCTTTTGGCTGAGAGTAAGTGTCCCGGCTCCTAGGCTTTGTAGCGTGTTATGAACTGACCGATAACGGATAATGGATAATGAATAACGAAGATAGATCAATAACCCTTAAAAACCCCAAACCCCCCTCTCACCGCCGCAATCCTGGTTTGATTCATGTTGCAAATTCGGTCAGCTAACTGTTAGTGTGTAGCCAAAATGGCAACATAAGCCTTGTAAACACTGCGTGCAACTGGTCGAATCTAAAAACAAGCACGTATTGCAAACTAAAGTTGAGCACACAATAAGTCATTTATCAGATACATTTAAATATTTATCTAATTATTTTATTTTCTTAGGTGAAGCATCTCTTGATGACAATTAGGCTACACGGTAACAGTTAGTTGAAGCTAAGAAAATAACAAGATATTTTGCTGAGATAATAAGTAATATGGACTCGATAGCAAAGGTCATAAAATTGTAATTTCACTTAACTGATATGAAGAGTGTGCTGCAAAAACACGGCCATTTCCGATGAGCACCTCGGTCCAATATTTTGGCTTTATTGCATTTAATCACAACTCACTTCTTTTTTTCTATTAGAAGTTTCCGCTTGGTTCCTGCACTTCTTCAGTTTAGGTTTACTAACCTTTTTCTCCGATTCTGGCACCCAAACACACTGCATGACGACATACACCCAAATTGCAGCAACGACAGCTTTCTTTTCCCGTCTTATGATCCTGCACGTGACGTAAATTTTGAAAGGGTCTATACAGAAACAAATTTGCTATGACTAAAAGTAGGTCAAATTTTTCCGTCTTTGCGCACCAATACCAAAACACCCTCAAACTGGTACGGCTGCGTGGCACAGTGTTTGCCGACCACTGTTGTAGATGACACCGACTTTTGTTGTGACTCGATTTACAACTGAAATACACGTTGCAAAAGAGCTCAGCTTCTGTTCAATTCTTTGAACTCAACAAAATATGGAATCATTGGGAACGTGTTAATGAGGGTGTTACCCCGAAATTAATGCAAGTCTGCTATCAGTTTAACTTACTTTGATGAATAGGTTTGCTTCCGAAATAAAAAAAAAATGCCTCAAATTACGGCGCTTTGCAACCTTTAAAGAGGCAACAGTGAGCAGGAATTAACAAGACAAATGACCAGTTCTGCAAAAAAATTCTTGGCTGCTTATTTTGCAAATTTAAAGTATTATTATTCTCATTTTTTATTTGCAATCTTTGATTTGTATTACTAATTAATATTTCTTCTAAATTATTTTCTAGTAGGCGGCACGGCGGATGGGTGGTTAGCGCTCAGCCCCATGGTTCAGGGTTCAAGTCCATCTACTGCAACCTCCCCGTGTGGGGTTTGCATGTTCACCGCATGCTTGTGTGGGTTTTCTCCCACATTCCAAAGACATGCATGTCAGGTTATTGGCCAGTCCAAATTGTCACTAGGTTGGAATGAGCGAGTGAATTGTCTGTCTCTGTGTGCCCTGCAACTGGCCGGCAAACAGTTCAGTGTGTCCCCTGCCCACTGTCCGAAGCTAGCTGGGATGGGCTCCAGAACTCCCATGACCCTACTGAGGATAAGCAGTGCAGATAATGGATGAATATTTTCTAGTAAAAATTATAAAAACACCTATGGTGTGAATAACGATCTATCATGACATGCATACATTAGGAGTGGGCTATCCTTAGCTTACGCTAGGCAAGCTTTTCGACGCTGACTCAATCCTGTTTCGGCTCCCGTCTGTTTCCTGGCTTCGACCCATTTTCTGATCTCGACCACGTTTTTTGCTCTCCTGTCCTGGCTACTGACCTGTTTTTTCTGCTCCCGACAACGCCATCGCTCGCCACCGAAGTACCACTTACGCGTTCAGAGCAACTTGCTCCCTGCGAACAGCGATCACCAGATCGTGTGTGCAATCCTTTCCCTTCTTCCTAATAAAACTGAGAGAAACATACGCAAGTGGGTCCTGTCTCTGTTCTGGTCCTGATAGTTTTAGAACAAAAGTCAAGAAAGTAAAAAAAATAAAAATCAATTAAACAAAAATATTTTATTTTCTGGACTATAAAGTGCACCCAATACCCCAAATTTGGCAGACACTGATAAGTGTTCTGTATAATCAAGTAAGCCTTTCCAGAGCTGGAAACGCGGTAAATAAATCCAGCGATGCATTATTATAAAGAAATGCTTCAAACATACGATAAGCTTTTAATAATTATTGATTATTTTTTGTTGTGAATATAGTAATTCATATTAATAAATGAAAAATAAAAACACTTTTAATTGATCAATGTATAGCGCAAATGATTGAGAAATATATTCTTAAAAATTTGATTATTTTAATTGTTTGATTTCATTTGAATTTTTCTGATTTTATTCCCGTGTCAGGTATACTGAAAGAGATGCTTATATAAACATGTTATGAATCATGGCCAGCATAGCCCAAACCACAGCCGCACTTGCCAGACTTAAACCCATCTGGAGGAACAAGAAAATAGCAGTGAAATCAAAGATTAGATTCAAGCAAGCGCTGGTAATTTCTATCCTCCTCCAAGAGATATGGACTCACAGCAAAACTCGAAAAGAAAATCCAGGCCTTGGAGATGTGATGCTACAGGAAACTTCTAGGCATCAGCTACTTAGCACATTGGACCCTACGCAGAACTGTAGTCAACTGTGCGCAGATGGAAACTTCAGCAGTATAGGCACATCACAAAATCATCAGGACTGACCAAGATAATTCTCCAGGGCACAGTCCAAGGGAGCAGGAGAAGGGGAAGACCGAAAAAGAACTGGGCCGACAACATTAAGGAATGGACTGGTGCCAACTTTGCCACGACCCAAAAACAAGACAGGAACCTTCAACAGTGGAGAAAGCGTTCCAGGGTGCTTCCTCATTGGTGCCCCGATGACCCGTGCAGTTAAGGGATCTGTGAACCGTGAACACATCTATTTCATACTGCTGTCAACATTACTGGTGGGCCACATACTATATTATTGTTTTTTGACAGGCAGCGGGCCAGTAGAAATTTGATTACGGAAGCGTTACTGTTTCCCGGCCGGACCTTGGACATGGCTGGTATAGATCGATACTACCAGATATTTACTTGGACTGGATCGATACTGATTCCCAGTATTGCCCAACCCTAATAATAACTCAACTGCACATTTCGTGTACGATTTCGTTGTGTTTAAGAGAAGGATTGTTTTGAAACAACAAAAGCCTTAAAATGTAACACTGAATGTGCATCTTAATATATTGGCTTATTCCTTTATGAACATTCTTGGACTGTATGAAAGTGTATGATAGCCCAGGGGTGGCGAACACGCGGCTCTTGGCCAATCAGAATGCGGCTCTTTGCCTCATCATATTTTCTATATACTGTGGCTCTTTGCCTCGTTTCATAGTTTTTTTACCCTCTTAAAACACACCTGAATCCACCAGAGTTAATAACAAATAATAAATAATATTTTGAAATTAATTTGGCAGATTTGTTGTTTTTATGCTGCTCCGGACACATAACTGACATCACATAACTAATCATCAGCGTAGGTTACGTCTAATGCTGGGAAATTAAGTAAACATGAGCGTGCAGACTGTTACCCTCATGGTCAAAATGGCAAAATGCAAAACGAAACGGAAGTAGTATTATGTGTTTTGTTATGTGTGTTATGGGAAATAATATGTTTTTAATTGTGTGTTTTTTTGTGTGTGTGTCTGTCTGTCTGTCGTGGCAGGTGAGTGCGTGGAGTGGCTCTTTGACTCTCACAGTTAAAAATTTCGGCTCTTTGTGTCAAACGTTTTCGCCCCCCCTGCCATAGCCCTTAACAAAAAAAAAAATCACAATGACCTGCCAGCACAACAGGACAGCAACCACAACATGACGTTTCACATCCTCCCATTCTATGTGTAAATCTCAATTAGAAAACATTCAGGGATATATTTTTTGAAGAACTGATAATGGAAGCAGCATGCTCCACACTTCCTGCTGCGTGCACCATATGTTCCACACATGACAACATGTGTCCTTCATAATGAGACTCAACTTGATGGAATCAAAACATAAACTAAATCCAAATTGTGTAGAACATGGGTTAACAAACTACACTAAATGGGCCATATGTGGCCCGTCAGGGTTTTCAATCGGGCCCGGCAAACGAATTGTAAAAATATAAGGGCGAAAAAAAAAAGAAATCCTTAGAATATCAATCGTGTGCTGTGAGGGCCTGCAAGTCCTTCTTTACTGTGCTCAAAAATATTGGAATCATGAGATGTTAATTATATTGTTCTCATGAATACTTTTAAATAATAATTTAAAATGGTCTGTCATCTTCTTTTCTTTGCTTCTTACTGGTTGCGCTGCTTCCAGATGTGTGCTTCCATATTTGAGCATTTAGCCAATCACATTTGTGTCACTAGTTGTTGATAGGCTCAAAAATGTACTTGTAGGCCATCAGAAGAAATTCTGAATAATAATAATGCAGTATCCCGTAAGATCAGTTTTCAAGAAAGCTGCTGGTTTGGCCAATGTCCAAGGGGCTGCCAGCCGGCATTTAGAAACATTCTTAAACTATACTTAGCTAGGGGTCGGAAATCCATCAAAGTGATCCTGCCAACAACCAGGAAAACTTGAAAGGACCGAACTGCAAAGGGACAATTTTTTGTGATGATTTAATAGCAAATTGTGCTGATTTCAATAGTGAAAGGTCGGGCACCTCTGAAGTGAGCAAGTCTTTCGCAAGCAGGAAAAGGTTTTGTCCGCCACTTTTAGCCTAATGATAAGATCTTAAGCTCGAGCCAAAGACCGACCTGTGCAGTTGGGTCAGGCCGAGCTTCTCTCTCGCTGACCTTTTTTTTAAATGATCAACTCCTCATTGTTCTTGTTTGTTTTGTTTATCTTAGATTTCCTTACAAAAGACATGCAAGGGGATTGCTATAATTTATAAAAAAGGGGAAATAAGCTGAGGTTGACAGGTATGCTAGAAATAAATACTATGCTCTGAAGGGAATTTTTAATTAATGCATGAGAAACTTGTATTAAACTTTCAGAAAACATAATTGAAACCACAAATATTTGTACTTTGAAATATAATTATCTCACAGATTAGGGAGCAGGTGTTTGACAGTGTTTGTGGCTGCAGCAAAGTAAAAGCCATTAACATGAAGCTAATTTTTCAACAGTGGAACTGCAACTGGAACATTTGAAATGAATGCCATACGATTTTTTATGGATGTACATGAAATGCATTTTTTAACCTTGGCAGATTTTTTCATGCACATAAAATGGAATGAAAAGTGACTATAAAAATGACCGGCCCATTTACTGGTCCAAACTCAGAATACATGCTATCCTGCCTGTATCTCACACTAGGGGTTGTCAATCCTGGGAATTTCGGTATTGATCCTGTTCAAGTGAATACTGGTAGGTATCGATAGATATTGATCTGATTGTTTGGAAATGTCATGATCATTGAATAATTGACCCCACTGCCGTCCCGTTTTTGAATTGCAATAAACACAGCACAAAGCTTTTCAGCACTAAAATACTTTCACTTTTGTTAAACAACTACAATGCAAACTTTGATGTTATAAAAGAATATATTTTATAATTGAAACGATTTTAGAACAAAATTTAAGAGAGTCAAAATAAAAAAGGAGCAATACAACTTAAATACAAATATTACAACGTCAACATGACAACTACAGTACCTTTTAAAAATATTTTATTTCAATGTTCAAATACAGTTTTTTCATTCATTCATTCATTCATTCATTCTAAATAAAATCACAATAGAAATTAAAATACCTTTTATAATCAACAGATTCAGGAAAAACAAAATTAACAAAAAACTGGATAACACTGAACACAACTAAAATACGTTTCATTGCACAATATTTTGAAAATAAAGTCAGCAGTACAAATAAAGCGTGAATACAATTGGATCAGATTCAAAAGTTAAATTTCATGTATAGTTTTAGAATCCACTCTAAACATGTTATAGTGTTAGCCAAAATGGGAAAATAGTATTGTAGTGTGTGAGAGAATAGTATTGTGTATATGAGAGTATAGTAGCGCGTGTGAGAGACAATAGTAGTGTGTATGATGAGAGAGTATAATTTGGTCCAAATTGGAAGTTAAAATGTATGTGTTCCTTTAAAACATTATCATAATGCTAGTTAAAATGGTAAGACAGTATAGTAGTATGTGTGAGAAAGTATAGTAGTTGTATGTGTAAAGTAGTGTGTATGAATTTATTGTCGTATGTGTGGGAGTAGAGTTGGATCCAATTTGAATGTTATAATTTATGTATCCAATCAGAACATTATTACGTAGTGCAAGCTAAAATGGGAATACAGTAAAGTATGACATGTGGGAGAATATAGAAGTGTGTTTGAGAATATAGTAGTATGAATGAATGAATGAATGAATGAATGAAAACTTTATTCGAACATCAAAATAAAAAACAGTACAAAAACAATAACTCAACAACAAAATAATAATACATAATATGTTCGAAAAGGGGTAGTAAGAAGCACATGCTTATATTCCCTACCCCTTCATCTTCCCTATTAAATACACCAATGATATAACAACAATAGTAATAATATTAATAATAACAGTTATGATATAACAATAGCAAAAATAACACAAAGTTAACCATAGTTCTAGACGCACTATTCCCAATCTCTCGTATCACCCATTTTCTTTATCTCTGTATTCCGCCAGTAATGTTTTTTTGTATTTAAATTTAAACAAGTGAATAGTTGGACATTGTTTGATCTTGTCTTGTAAATTGTTCCAAAGATTGACTCCACAAACAGACCCACACATACTTTTTCTGGTGGTTCTCACTTTTGGGATAATGAATTTACTACAGCCCCTTATGTTATAATTTCCCTCTTTCCGAATGAATAATTTATGGATGTTTTCTGGCACTATGTTTTTGTTGACCTTAAATAGCAGTTGTGCAGTGAAAAAGTTTACTAAATCATCCAATTTTAATAATTTGGACTGCAGGAATAAAATATTAGTGTGATCTCGATACCAGGGGCAGCACAGCGGCGCAGTGGTTAGCGCATGTGTGGCACAGTTCATGTCTTGGGAACCTCCTGCGTGGGTTCAAATCCAGCTCCAGACTTCCTGTGCGGAGTTTGTATGTTCTCCCCGTGCTTGCGTGGGTTTCCTCCGGGCACTCCGGTTCCCTCCCACATTCCAAAAACATGCATTTCAGGTGAATTGGCCGGTCCAAATTGTCCCTAGGTGTGAATGAGCGAGTGAGTTGTCAGTCCCCGTGTGCCCTGCGATTGGCTGGCAACCAGTTCAGGGTGTCCCCTGCCCACTGCCCGATGATTGCTGGGATGGGCTCCAGCACCCCCGCGACCCTACTGAGGATAAGCAGTGTAGCCAAAGAGATGAGATGAGATGAGCTCTCAATACCCTACCCTGTGTATGGTTCTAATTGCACGTTTTTGGAGGATAAAAACGGGCTGTAGTGAACTTTTGTAAATATTGCCCCAGACTTCTGCACGATATGTTAAGTATGGCAGAACTAGAAAAGAATATAATAAATACAAATACAATGCATTATAGTTTAAAATGAATTTAGCTTTATTAATTATTGAAATGCTTTTTGATATTTTAGTTTGTATGTGTCTGATGTGTATTTTCCAGCGTAATTTATTGTCTATTAAAAACATTTAAATTTCGGGAAGGTCTCGGAGGACGAATTAGTATAAACAATCCTCCTTAAGGGAGGACAAGAGATAACGGCAAAGGGCAAACTGACCTAAACTTAAAAACACTTCCAAATAAGGACGGAACCCTGTGCATGCCACGTGAAAGGGACGGGCTGCACCGTTTACACATGCTGTGTTGAAACTATAAAGACCCACGCATATATAAGATTCTCTGAGTTTTCTTGTTGAAATTGTTGTATCAATAAAAAAGAGCTCCCTCTTACGTCATTGATTCCTGCATTCTCTGAGAACACGTATGAGACAAATTTTCGATCGTTATCTTCTTCAACACTAGCAACCAGTTCAGGGTGTCCCCTGCCCACTGCCCGAAGATAGCTGGAATGGGCTATAGGACCCCCCGCGACCATACTGAGGATATAGGGTGCAGATAATGGATGGATGGATGTTCACGAACAGTAACATGTTTACATTTTTTGTACTTGTTGCTCCTTATAGAGTGAACTCTATTTATGTGTATATGCAAATTTGCCACAGTAGCATGCCGCTTTACCACACAAATGATACCTGGCATTGTCCTTCGACTACAACAACTGTTACAGAGGATAATCAAGAGATTCAAACCCAAAAAGCAGCAATATAACATAAATGCAAACATTTTACAACAATATCACAAGAAAACAAAAAACCCTATAAACTGGACTATAAGGTGAACCCAGACACCCCAAATTTGCCACAAATTCGAAAAAACGCCTCATAATCCAGTACGGCTTTCTAGAGATGGAAATGCGGAAAATATATTTGGAAATGCATAATTATAATGAAATGCTTCTACATACTGAACTCGTTTTTGAATGAACCGATTCTTATTAATTGTTAAACCAGATTTCCTAATATTGATGTTCAATTAAAGTTAAAAGTTTTTATCTTTTTGTTTTAATTTAATGCGCCTTATAGTTTGATGACCCTAATAAAAAAAGTCAAGCCTGTGATCAATTTTTTACTGGCCTCTGTCACAAAATCCTTTGGCCACTTTGCCCTTTGATTTCTGTGCAGATTTTTACACAACCCATTTCCAACATGGCATAAATAAAAGAAGGAAAAATGACTGTGAGGGCCGCCACTGCCAGTCAAGTAGACATTGGAGTACCTTTTCACGGAAATCCGAAACTGTGTCTGCCTTGGTAAATTATTTATTAAAGAATAATGATTGCCGTACAGGCAACACACAGTGCATACATATTGTATTCACTGTTTAGTGACGTATTTTGCCCATTCAAGTCTGAAAATAGCCAAAATTAATAAGTATCACCCCATGAAAAAAAATGAACGACTAGACACTCAATTGGTATACATATAGGTTGACAGAAATGTGAGTTTATTTTTGTTGTAAATCATTTCTAAATTTCATTCACAGAATGAAGGATCTTCCTATTCAAATGTCAGCCAAACACAAGAATAAAATTAAATGTATTGTCATTGTTACGTGTTCAATCCACAACAACAATAAAAAAGTGCCATCCTAGTGATGCAAGAAAATGTACAACAGGATACAATACAACAAGAAAATGAGTAATATTTGGTACAAATCAGTAGTTAAAAAAACCCAAAACAAAACACATATTAGTGGTCTTCTAAAATGAAAGATGTTAAAAACCGGATAAAATTTACTGTTGAAAAGCTGAAACAGTAAGGATTTACATTTACATTTTAAAATGTATTTTTATCAATTTATCATAAAAAAATAGTTGGCAAATGATATGATAAGTGATTAGTTGTTGTACCTCTATAAAAATAATGCCAGTAATCAAATGGCCTTTTGTGCTACAAGGGCTACATGACACGTCCTTGCAGGTTTTGTTTAAGTAGTGTCTGCAGTTAAATAGACTTACATACGTGTCTCTGATTAAAAGTAACCTTTTTTTGTTATTTTAAAAATACATCTTGCAACATATTAGTTGCATAACAGACCTACACACTACAATGTACAGTTCAAGAAATGTTGCCAGTGGTTCTGAAGTTGCATTTGCCAATCAGCTCTAAAACCAATAGACAAGAAGAATGGCTTGCAGCAATCCAGCAAATTGCAGTAATGTTCTGTACCTTGTTTTCAACAAAAAATGGATCTCATTTTTTTTGCCTTGGTACAGCAGGCGAGGCTGTTAACTCATCACAAAACAACTAAAGAACCCTCATTATTTATTAATAATCAAGTCCATCAGCATGTTTTTGAGCTATGCTTGTACAACGTTGAGCTCAGTGCGTCTATAGCGGGTTCACAAATGTGTGTTGCAGATCTAGACAATATTCAATTTCGACTGTGGAAGATGCTCAGCCGTCAACAAAATCACATTATAGTTGTCTTAAACAAAAGCAAGGCTTGTATTTACCAAATGATGAATTTGAGTATTATCGTTAGCCACATGGTGCCACTTTTATGACAAAGAGGAAAGTAAACGCCAAGTATAATTTTAGCTAATGGATTTAAATCAGAAGAAATGATGCTGCAGTGTCTTAGGTTGACTTGTGACTGTTTGAACATGATGTCATCTTTTTCTGTCTGCTGTAGGGAGAGGGTCGACCTTTGCGCTAAAATTAGTAACATTTCCCACAATCCATTTTTGCAGCCGAGGTTGATCAGGCCTCAACTTGCGTCCCAGTAGCAGTCCACGGATCTGCCCTTTTGAACCAAAGCCACCAGGTGGCTTTTTCTGCAGCTTCAATAGCGGATTTAATGGCTTTCTTCTTGGCTGCCCCTGTCACACCCAACCGTCCTAGGACTTTGCAGTAAGATCGTCCAGCAAAACCCCTGCAGCCGACCTCTATTGGCTGAAAGAAAACTTTCCAGCCCCTGCCCCTACCCCTGCACGCCTCCACCAGCTCCTGGTACTTTGCGCGTTTCCTTTCATTGGCTTCCTCAATGCGCTCTTCCCACGGGACTGTGAGCTCAAGCATGATCAGGTGTTTTGAAGTCTCAGAGGTGATTATCATGTCTGGACGGAGCGATGTTGCTGATACATGCTGGAGGAACCAATCAGAGGCAATGTGGAGGAGTCCTGATGTTGTCTGTGCACAAGCCCTGGGTTTCTCCCCTGCCTTGATGAAATTGACTGCCTTGCTTGTGGCTTGATGGTGTTTGCCCCTGTTGACTGCTTGGGCAATGCACTCAACAACTACTTTCATAACCTGGTCATGGCGCCAGCGATAGCGACCATCAGCCAGTACCTTTGGGCAGCTGCTGAAGAGGTGTTCCAAGGAGCCTCTTCAAGAACAAAGGGGCCAGGAGGGTGTTTAACTCTTTCCCCACACACGAAGGTTCGCTGGGCTTGGTAGGACGTCGTAAACTGCCTGCACAAGGAACCGGACACGGTGGAAGTCTGCTTGCATGGTGCTTGCGCTGTAATGTGTTCTCCCACCTTGACCATGCTCCCTGCTTCCGGAGTCCGACTGCCCTGCTCACCCGCTCTTCCTCCACACCTGCTTGGACCTCTTCCTGGAGAAGATGGTGTCTCTCCTCCCCTTGGGCTTGACTCATTTTGGTCTTTGGAAAGAAGCCCAGACCTGCTCTCCCCGATTCTAGGACCCCAACCAGAGTCTTCTGCCTCAGTCGTGACTGCCACCTCTACTTCCTTCTGAGCTCTCCACTTCCTTCCAGTTCTCACTTCAACCCCAGCTGATGACACCTTGCTGTCCTTGGAATCCCTGTACAGAAGAGCCTCTCTAGTATGTGCCACTTTGAACTCCTCAGTAAGCCTGCTGAAGGGTAGCTGGATGCTATTGCTTGCCCAGTAAGGCTACGGGGAAGTCCCAGCCACTTCCGGAGAAAGCTACTGATCTTCCTTTTGAGGATCTCCACAGTTGATACCGGTATTGCATAGACCAAGAGAGGCCACAAGACTCTGGGAAGAATTGAGTGCTGGTAGATCCAGGCTTTAGATCTACCAGGCAGGCCAGAGTCCACCTTGGTGAGCCACATTGCCAGTTGTTTAACAGACTCTTGGATGGCAGCAGTCTTTTATAGTTGAGTCAAAGAGTTTCCCCAGGCTCTTAACTGGTAGTTGCAAAATGGTTGGGATCTCAGTTCCAGAGATTGAAAACCTGAACTTATCCACCACCTTCCCCCTCTTCAGTACCATGGATCTTGACTTTGAGGGCTTGAAGCTAATCCTCGCCCATGTTATGAGTCTCTCCAAACCCTGCAGGACCCATCTACTACTAGAGACAGATGTTGTGGTGATGGTAAGGTCATCCATATTTGCTCTTATGGGAGGCTGGCGAACACCTGATCTGGATATTGGCCCCCGGATTTGTAATTGAATTTTGAGGTACCCAAAGATTTGTTGTTGTAATGATTAGTCTTGTGAAAAGCTCCTTTTGTAGCCACTGCAAATTTGCAAGGGCTATTGAAAAGTAGTTCAAGAAATAATACATTTATGATATGAATCGGTGAAATATGCAGTCGCCTTTGAGTGGGGATCAAGAGCTACTTCATACCTACTGATTAGTGTGCAGAGTATGAGATCCACTTCATGAACCAAATTTTATTAAATTATTTGAGATATGCTATTATCAATAATTAATCAACCACTGACCCACGTTTTCGTAATGCAGGTACCCAGGAGTATAAAGAGACTTGTATTTAATTAGAATGAAACAGAATTCCCAATCACAATTAAATTCCATTTGCAGATCATAACAGAAGTCATGTCACAATGAATGGCACCTCACTCTACAATTACACTATCGCTGTGTACTCCATCAATATTTCAAAACAGTGCTCCAAGGGGACATTACCCATTACCAATGAGCCGAGAGATTTAGGCCCAGCCAGTCATTGATTGAAATATATATATATATATATATATATATATATATATATATATATATATATATATATATATATATATATATATATATATATATATTACAAAAGTTTCCCTGAGTTTGTGTGTATCATAAAATTAAACTGAAGTGTGTTCAAGCCTCTGCAACACCCACTCCTGTGTTATTATTGTGACAATCATTTGTGACAATCAGCTCTACATGTAACAATATATTTAATAACCGCACAAGTTCAATTTTATCTCCGAGCCATATGTATTCACAAAAAGAGCCATTGATGATTTTAGAGAGTATGTGTTGTTGTATTTGTTGAGCAGTTTGTAAAAAAAGAAAGCCGCACCGTAATAGCAGAAACGTTTAAAAACTAGAGAAAAAAGTAGCTACTTGTAATTTACAATACTTTTAGCAGCAAGTCCATCACCCTTGTTTTACGCATAATAATGTTGAGTGGCATAGCAGACCTGAACTCAAACAGTAATGAAGTTGGCAATTTCTAGATGATCAATGGAAACTAGCTAAACACCAAATACAGTACATTCCATGCTGCTGACACCCAAACACCATGGTAGGGTTACTCTATTAGAGCGACACAGCTCGAATAAGATGTCACTTCTATCACAACGTGTTTTGTGGTCGACATTGCAGAGGGCGAACTACTTTGACATAGTTGCGTTTTAATAAAGTGTCTCGGCGGAAACAGAATGTCTCTTCCTCGTTCTGTCCTATTTATAACCCTGCGTTTTTGATGCTACAGTATATGCATCTAAGAATTGGAAATTCCTCTATCTTTGGTAATTATTATGGCTGGCCTGAATAGTATTACCATACTCCCTGTTTCTTTTTTGGTGGAATGCTTCTTTTCAATAAAGCGTTTACTTGTGGAGAAAGTACAGCGATTACTTGTGGAGGAAGTACTAGCCGAGAAACAAAGATGAAGGATCAATATGCTTTCAGAAAAGTCTTAATTTGCGTGCTTCTAAGCTAGATGAAGACTGCAGCAGCGGTTTCAGATGTAAATCATATTTGCTCCTACATATAATATCACTCTCACATGTACAACTATACTATGAATGAAATAAAAGAAAACAGAAATAGAAAAAAATAGTATAATAAAACAAACAACTAATATCAATAAATAAATCTTTACAAGGCAAAGAGCAACCACATGAGGAAAGGTACAACCACAGTGGTGGCAGCTGACGGCAACAGAGTGTGTTTAAACATCTTAAATGTAATGCTGAAGACTAAAACCCCTAGATAACTGAAACATAAAAGAGTGAAAGTATAATGTATTACAATCAAACACACCAAGAAGTGTGTCTTGAGCCTTCTGTAAAACACATCAATGGTGGCCGCATATCTGATGTTGTCTGGCAAATTGTACCTTTGGCAAAACCCAAGTGTTCTGATCCAGCATGCGACCGTCCTCCACAGGGCGCCAGCGGGCAGATAGATTGGAGGAGCCACACACATACCTCTCTTCACCGACACCCGACCCACATTAAGAAGCCTGAAGCGGTTCCCATACATATAAAAAAACTGGTGTGCAGACCAGGGTCTCAAACTTGATTTTTTTTTTGTCCTTTCATGCAATTTTAATGCATTGATTGGTGTATTGGTTAATATGAGTGTTTTGGTTTGTTGAGCCTAGGAGGGAGGGGGTGGGATGGGGATCTGCCTGCCGTAGCAGAACATTAAGAACAGTTTAAGAGAGATTGCAGTACAGAGGACGAAAAAGAAATTTAAAAAATCTGTCAAAGCATGAAAATAAAACTCATTTGGACTCATTTTATTTATTCTAATTGCTCCAAACAGTGTGCACTATCTAGCACTAACAGAAGAATCTGAATCAGTCCCTCACAGTTTAGAATATTGTCTTTTTAAATGCCAATATTCAGTAGAGGCTAATCCTATTTTTATTTTTGTTATACACGTTTTATTCTATATTTGTGCAGGTTTTTCAGAGGTTCCGTGGTGTTTCAGTCAAAATTGGTTAGGAGTGAGAACCTTATTGCCAGCCGTGGGTTCAGTCCGAACTGTGTTTTTTGTTCATCATTTTCTCATGACCCAAAGTGGCTCAATGCTGCCTTACCTTAGCGTTTTTTCCTCAATCACCGAACAGTTAACAAACCACTGCCCAATGACCTCAATGTCCCTGAGGGCTAAAAGCAGGTCTCACATATTAAACACCCCAAGACCTTTAGGACATTTAAGAAATAGTAAAATCACTTCAAAAACCTATCCTAAGCCACAAGGAGAGCAAATGCAATGATTTAAAAATTGGTGTGTTGTGGTTACACCCTCCACGTGCTGCTGAATTTTGCAAAAGCTGCCGACTTGCGATATCTTTTTTAGGAAGACTGGATAGGAAGGAATTAAAATAATGAAAACAAGAAGAGATAAGAGCCTGCATCAGAACCTCTGTATTTTGCCTAAGAAAGAAACAGGTGGACTCTTGCTATATTATTAAAAAAAATAAAAAATCTTAGTTGTGTTATTGATCTGTGGAATAATACGAAGCTCGGAGTCCAAAATAACATCCATGTTCTTAATACATTGTGAAGGTTTAACATTTTGAAATCTTGGTGCCCCATGCAAGATATCACCTCGTGGGGTCTCAGTGATTCTAAGAAAGGTAAGGAATCAGCCCGTAACTACACAACAGGAGTTGGTCAATGTATACGGCGGGCATTACCGTTCGATTACATTCACAACAAATACAAAGACGGAATGGTTTAAGTTGTATTACATTCCCAACAAATGCAAGACGAAGTGGATTTGGTTATATGTTCGCCATTAAATTCCCTAAAAGTGATATAAAAGTGAGATAAAACGAGGTAAAAGTGATTGTAGTAGCGAGGGGATGCAAATCTCGGCAAGGATGCATTTCTCGGCATAACGCCGGCTCGGCAGCTTTTATACCCATGGTCCACACGAGAAAATGACGCGGAAATGACGCGATGAGGAAGCGGAACAGTCGCCGGCGTCTGTTTTGCGGGCATACCACCGATGAACAGCGGGTTGGCCAATTTTGTGCATTTTCCATCGCGGGCAACCACGGGCAAAAAAACCCCCGCAAAATTTTACCCGCGATACAGACGCAAACGGCTGTGTGACCGGGCCCTTACATAGTACTAACATTTTGAAGAGTTTTTAGTAAGCGAAGCCAAAAGAGCCGCTTCTCTAACAATGGACGAAAACCAGCACGGTTACATAGACATAAGCTCATAAGTAAGAAAGGTCACCAATCTGGATAGTCTAATGGTGCAGGTGATAACTATGGAAACCACACTTTTCTCTCTAAATTTTAATGTCTAGGTGATAAAGAAATACAATAATAATGAAAAAAAGGCAAACTAGTTGAGAAACACTGACCTAGAGGACAACACCAACAAGAAATGCTTTATATGTCTTGTTTACATCTAGCCTCGGCAAAAAAGGCAATGCAATTCAGTGACAAGGTCTCCTTGGCATTTGTGCAAAAAGGTGGTAATTGCAAATTGGTGGAAAATAAACACGAAAGAAGAATTTGCTTCAGGGGTGTGATAGGAGGCAAAGAAAGTCAAGGGGATAGTTTATGTCACTCGTGATAAGCCCGAAAATGAATCTGCATGCGGTATGGCTGCCAATAACCTGAGCTTTGCTTTAGTGTGCCAGAACGAGTCCCTTATCTTGCGGGGGAGCCAAGTGCCTTGATTGCTGCTCGCGTTTTGTGTCTTCTGGAAGGAAAAAAATCCCAGCGTCTTGTTTGTATTTTTTTGTGAACACAAACGAGAGCCAAAGTCAAATGTGATCGGACGTAACCAGAGCGATGCGGCTACATGCTCTAATAAAGACCTGGGCTTCCGAAGCTGAACCACAGTTGAGCTGCGGTAAACAATGTGACGTCTCGGTGGACAGGCTGTATTGCGGAGCTCGTCGCATAATTCACATGGAATGGCCTATTAAAAAATAACCATAAAAACATGGCTGGCATTTAAAAAAACCAACGTGTCTGGCCATGTACTTATACAACCCAAGCTTGCAAGCTACATTATGCTTTCTTTTACGGCTGAGTTATTACACAGCACTAATCTGCGGCAGTTTGGCTAAATAAATCACAACGTACGCTCTAATGTTTAAGGCGTAAATCTGTCCGATTTGTTACGGCTAACGTCACCAATGATTGTGTGTGCGTTGTTTGCGTGTTGGAGCCGGGTTTCGCAACGTGGGCTCATTACCATTCAGGCAGTGAGCGCCTGAGTCCCTGACCCAAATTCAAGATGACACGAGTAAAATAAACAGATTCAAAGTCAACAATATGTGCGTATTTTCAGCTTATTATGGCACAGACGCCAGGGGTTTCCTCGATCTCCCTTCAGAGGGGAGTGCAAGGAAACCAGGCATTTTAGTTCCAGGTTAGGATTCACAGTAATTCCTTATTTCTTGCAGGGGTTGCATTCCAAAAAGCACTCACGAGAGTCCATGCATCCATCCATCCATTCTTCTATCAATTTTCTTCCGCTTATCCGGAGACACGTCACAGGGCAGCATACCTCAGCAGGGAAATCCCGTACATCCCTATCCCGAGCCTCTTCATCCCACTCATCCGACAGAATCCCGAGGCATTCCCAGGCCAGCGTTTCCTCGGTCTTCCCTGGGGCCTCCTGCCGGTGGGACATGCCAGGAACTCCTCCCGAGAAAGCATTTAGCAGGCGTTCTTATTAAACAACCTTGGCACCTCAACTGGCTCCTCTCATTGCGGAGGAGCACCCAAAAAAATCCCAAATAAATCAAAAGATAAATATTTAGAGTTTTGCGCGCTTGTTTAGGGTGGTGGTGGCCCAAGGGAAGGAAATGTTTCTGAGCAAATCCTATTTGCAAGTACAAGCATTATTTGTTTTATAAATGTTTTTTTTGATAAGTTCTGTATGTCATGATTACTCATTGCACTCACCTGTGCCCGCTCATTTGTTGCCAGATGCTGCTAGTTACCTGATTGATTCCCCCTATTTAAGCTCTGTGCTCTCACCCGCCCGTTGTCAGTCCTGCAGCGAACCTCTGCTCACGCAAGGCAAGCACTTTGACTCTGACTCCTGTCGGTTCCGTCTTTTCATCCATATA
This sequence comes from Urocampus carinirostris, assembly GCF_059441175.1. NCBI lineage: Eukaryota > Metazoa > Chordata > Actinopteri > Syngnathiformes > Syngnathidae > Urocampus > Urocampus carinirostris. The sequence continues at coordinate 42,263,517 of NC_142355.1, forward strand.
CGACTCGTCTGTTTCTGATTCCTCGTTTATCTCTGGCTACGACCCGTTTTTGACCACCAACCACGTTCTGTTCTCCCGTCTCCGCTACCACCCGTTTTTGACCACCGACCATGCTCTGATCCCCCGCTCAGGCTATCGACACGTTTTTCCTGTTTGACCAAGCTATGATCTCCCGCTTCGGATGATCCACTTTCGCATTCTGGAAACGCTCTGGCCCTGTGAGCGGCTTGCTTCCCTCGTCCAGCGAGCACCGGATGGCTGGCGTTTCTTTTTCCTCTATATCTCAATAAACTTGTGAGTAAACGTTACGCTTGTGGGTCCTCTTTCTGTTCTGGTTCTGACACTGTATTGTTGAATTATAATTTAAAAATAATCTTGCCACTTTAATGCACGACTGATTTAGAAAAACGGTGGAGGTAGAGCGCTCGTCTTGGGATCAAGAGGTCGCAAGTTCGATTCCCGGCTCCTCCGTATTGTATTATATGTCGAAGTGTCCTTGGGCAAGACACTGAATCCATAATGCCCCCAATAGCAGGTAGTTGCCTTGCATGGCTGACACTGCTATTGGTTAGTTAGTGTGAAAAAGTGTGAAGCACATTGTAAAGCGCTTTGGGAGGTCTTCATTGACTTAAAAAACGCTATATAAATGCAGACCATTTACATTTACAATATGAATCGAACATTCCAAGTGGTACATAAAAGTTCTGTACTTTATTTAAACAGAATCCGTAGAACTTCTGTACTGTTAAATTTGAATTCTAAAAGTTATCTCGCTGTTTTATTGCGCGACAGATTACGAAAAGGCTTGAAATATTTTATGACAACATTTTTTTTTACCTCAGGTGATATTTTTCCACCATCATGTGGATGTCATTAGGAAAAAATAAAGCGTAAAATGATAACATGAGTAGAACATTTGAAACAACAAACTGTTTTTTAAACATTTCATTTGTATTTATTTTTTTAACAAAAAACTCCTTACTGTCAAATTATGATTTAAAAATATTTATGCTGTTATTTATTTTTTAATGCTTTAAGCACATACTACACACAAAACATGCTATGTACATTATTAGGGCATATATCCATGATAATCAGTATTTTTTTGACACAACATACACAAGGAGCATTACAAGGCACTTCCCTGGATTTTGGTATTTTCCTCTACAGTGCCATAAAGTCAATTATATGCAAAGCCATTTTTGTTGTGGTTAAGTGTTCACAATACTACAAGAGCTAGTGGTGCAAAAGCTCAAATAATATTTTTTCTTGCAAACTGACTGGTGAGGTTTTTGAGGGAACTGCTATTGTCAATAATTGGCATGTATAAAAAAGTTACCACTTCGTCACTGCTAATCAGGCCTTATGAAATATTCTCCTAGAAATTGTAGAAATATGTACAATTGTACATGCAGTTCAGTTTTCTTACTTTATAGGCACTTTTAAGTCAAGTCAAGCCAAGTCATTTTTATTTGTATAGCCCTAAATCACGAGGAGTCTCAAAGGGCTTCACAGATTATTACACTTTTAGGACTTATACTCCCCTAAGGGGCAGAAGGAATAAATAAATACAAGAGAATGCATGTATGTTTGGATGGGTCTGATGCCAGCAAACATCTTGAGTGATTGAAGTAAAAAATATTCCTAAATGGTTATCAAACAACATACACTGACATGCATCGTGTCACAAAAGAAAATGCATGCCATGAGGGTTAAGGACAAAAACCGTTTGACTTCAGATGATATTTTGTCGCCATAATGTGGACATTATAGGGACATTTTTTTCACCTTTCGCATTTGGAGAAGACCAACTTTGTGGTCAACTTAAAGCATTTCCTCTGCCTTTTGGTGCTTTTGTAGGTCCAGAGCGTTTTGTTAACATGATAGCTTTTAGAGAAGTTCAAAATTGCAAAAGATTTGCTTGTATATAATGAAGGTCCCACAAGCTGTTTAATGTATGTCTAAAACTAAGACTGCAAAGGTATTGATGCAAACGTAGACGCAGGCAGAAAAGTGACATAGCGACTGTTTAGCCAGTCTAAATACAGATTATAATTTACAATGAACGCTAAAACAATGAAAAATCAACTGCCATACAGCAATTTGTATTTTACAATATCAAAAGTAAGAGGCAATCATTTAAATCCCTGTAGTTTATTGTCAAAATATTTGAAATCGCATAATAGTCAGTGTAGGTACACATTATTCGTGATTATAAACTTAACTGTATGGGTCTTTGTGAAACTTGGTTACGCCCGGATGAGTATTTAGCGATAAATTATGCTTCACCCCCTGACTACGCGAGTAGCCATGTAGCACGCACGTTGAAAAAGGGTGGCGGTGTCGCGCTCATTTCTGAAAAATCGCTCAAATTTAATCCTCGTACCTCTAATAATTACAAAGCGTTTGAAGCTCTTGTGATGCGGTCCTCTCTATTGTCAATTTATGTAATAACAATCTATCGCGCACCTGGGCCATACACAACTTTCTTAGACGAATTTGCTGAACTTTTGTCTGAACTAGTAACCTATGCAGACAAAATTATAATTATGGGGGACTTTAACATTCATATGAACTCCCCACTCAGTTCACTTACTATTGCGTTTAGGTCTCTAATTGATGCATTTGGTTTTAATCAACTTGTTGATTTGCCAACATATTATAGACCTGTGTCAAACCTACCCTTCCTTTCTAAAGTACTTGAAAAAGTAGTGGCACAGCAGCTGAATGATTTCATATTCGAGAATAACCTTTTTGAATCCATGCCATCAGGATTCAGGGCTAACCACTCTACTGAGACAGCTCTGATCAAGGTAACAAATGATCTCCTACTGGCAATGGATTCTGGCGCTTCATCACTTTTGCTGCTGCTGGATCTTAGTGCTGCTTTTGACACAGTGCACCACAATTTCCTACTAGAACAGTTGGAAAAATGGATTGGTCTCTCAGGAACCGTCCTCTCGTGGTTCAGATCCTACCTCTCAGATAGGACGCACTGTGTTAAATATGGTAAAATGACATCTGAGCCGTTTAATGTTACCTGTGGTGTTCCGCAGGGTTCAGTGCTTGGCCCCCTTCTTTTCAGCATTTACATGCTTCCATTAGGTGATATTATTCGCAAGTACAATATCAGCTTCCACTGCTACGCAGACGACACTCAACTATATCTACGGTTGGAGGAATCTCCCACACTAAACTGTGGAAATTTGGAGGCCTGCCTCATTGAGATAAAAGAGTGGATGTCACTCAATTTCTTGCGTCTTAACTCTGAAAAGACCGAAATGTTAGTCATTGGTCCATCTAAATGCCGTGACTTATTCTCAAAAACTGCTGTGAACATTGACAAATGTCACATCACACAGAGTGACTCAGTTAAAAATTTAGGTGTCATATTTGACCCTAATCTATCCTTTGAAATGCATGTAAAGAAAATTACTAGAACCGCTTTCTTCCATCTTCGTAACATTGCTAAAATCCGTTCAATACTGTCTCAGTCTGATGCGGAAATTATAATTCATGCGTTTGTTACCACCCGTATCGATTACTGTAATGCACTAACTCTCTGGTCTCCCGAAGTCTAGAATCAAGTCTCTTCAGCTGGTACAGAATGCCGCAGCGAGGCTTTTAACTAGGACAAAAAAGTACGATCACATAACACCGATTTTGGCTAACCTGCATTGGCTCCCAGTTAGCCTTAGATGTGATTTCAAGGTTCTCTTAGTATTATACGAAATCATTCTCCATCCGGGCACCGGTGCTGTGGAACGCTCTTCCCCCTGAGATCCGATCTTCAACCTCAGTGGAAATGTTTAAATCTAAACTTAAAACTCACTTCTACTCCATAGCATATGAATAACCCACTCTTCTCGTCGGCTGAAAAATAGTCTGTGTAACATAGTGTAATAATCTGTGAAGCCCTTTGAGACTCTTCGTGATTTAGGGCTAAACAAATAAAAATGACTTGACTTGACTTGACATTTTTCATGGTCAAATGCAAGCACTTTTAAGGCCAATTTTGAAAATTTCCAGTACCATCAACGGAATAAATCCAGAGCCGATCAAAAGATGTTTTTTTTATTTGTTGACTTTAATGACAAAAATTCGCTATCCTGCTGCTAGAACATATTTTGTGCTATTTTGAGTTATTCTTATCTAAGAGCAATTCTTTTTTGTGTCAATGGGCTGCAATAAACTAAAATTATTTATGCTGTTCTGCTTCAACAATAGACGTCCTGCTTGGCCACATCACAGTTGTTTACAAACAAGTAAAGGGCTGTGTTACTCTATTACAATACGTGATGGTAGTAATTTAGTTAAATATGGAAGACAAAAAAGAAATAAAATAATGTATGTATAAGAAGCAGGAAAAAAATGTCAAATTTGGACTCATTTTAATTATATTGATTGCTCCTTTGCAGAGTGCATTCCATCTTTCAATCGACCGCTGGTCTTTTGCCTTGTGTTTGACTTATTTTATTTACTCATTTTATTTTTATATTTATTTATTGTTTTTTGAGTGTTTCTCAGAAGATCTGTGTCTAAATTGCTTTAAATAGAATTGTAAATAGTTATTTAGATTTTCGCATTTTATCATTTACTGTATTTAGAACACCGAAGAGTTAATATTCTTGATTTGTAGTTTATTGTTCTACATTTTCAGGGAATTTATGATGTTGTTCGACTGTATTAAGTGTGTACAAAGCTAAAATGGTTTTTTGTTTAACTTTTTTTTCGTAGATCTGTGAATATTTTAATTTTTAGTTCGTGTTTTATGACATACCATAAAAACATGAGATTACTAATTACTAAATAATGTTGTGCGTAAAGTTTGATTATTATTGATGACATATCATCAAAAAAAAAATCATAAAATCTGAGGACCTGTTTAGGAGCCAAATGAGTCAGGCCAAAAAAGGCGTTTTATTTTTAATAGAGCTGTCCTCTTGAGTGCAACCAGTAGAGGTTACGCCTCACGTAACAACGCCATAATGACAAGCCACCAGAGCAGGCGTGTTGGCGTCATTTTAACACACTTTTTAAAAATGTTCTTCATTTTTCGCGTGGTCTCTACAGTCAGACTGCCAAAAAACATGGCAATGGCAACAATTTCAAACATTTTAACACACTTAACCCAAAATCCAAGCATTTTTCTGACCTTGAAAACACAACATTAATCAAGCATTTTTAAGGATTTCAAGTACCCGTACAAACCCTGAATATGTCTCCTTAAAGAAAGTGCAGCGCGATACTTTTCACTCCCATTTAATTAAACATGATCCAGGGGGAAATGTATTTGGTCTCAGAATACACAATGTGATTCTCCAGTCTCTTTGCAGCCGAAGAGTCTGACCGTGGTACATTGATCTTATCTCACAATCATTTGCCTTTGGGTGCCACAGAAAATGCTGACTTGTGCAACACGCAAGCAGGAAGATTAGCATTAATTCACTGCTCAGGTGCAGATTATCATTGATTGCTTCCCAGAGGTGAAAAGACAAGGTGATGATGAAGTACGAGTCACTCATGTCCAAGGATACATTTGATTTATTTGCTGGTTTAGCTGCAGTCTTATAAATTGAAATGGCTGCAAGATTAACTCAAATGGAACTGGGAACAGATGTATTGCACTGCATATTGCAGACCAAATTCTGGAGCAACGCAACCATAGTGCAGTTTTGGCATTACTTCAGGTTCGAACTGGGTCAGTAATAAATGAAGGCCATATGACATGGTTTGATGCGCTAAAATCTCTGTTGTAGTACAGTCGCTAAACAATTATTTAGAGATGAGTCAAAAGGTCAAAACCGTTCCAGATAACACAAATAAATTGATGCTTAAACAAAATAAAATCAGGGGTGGCTAATGCTGGGAATTTTAGTATCGATCAAATTACCGATACCTTTTGCTTAGCAAATCCTGATCATTGCATAATGTAACCATACCCCTTGAAGTCCTGATAAACACAACACAAAGATTTGACCGACTAAAATTTTTAATTCATAATACAACTAAATTGTAAACATTAAAAAGATTATAAAAAATGAATGAATTTACTTACATTACAAATGTTTTAGAAAAAAAGCAGAGTCAAATAAAAAAGTAAAAATAAATAAATAATGATAATACAAATAAGGAAATATGTAGAAGGTTGAATAATTGATTATGGGACAATAGTATTCATCTGATCCAAGTACTTGCTTAGTGTTCAGAATGTCCATATTTGGATCAATCTGCCCACCTCTTATTAAAATGTATTTAGGTACAGGCTGCAGAACAATTAAACAGTACTATCCTAGTTTCAAGCTAGTCCAATGTCTTTATGCTTTAACATAAAAAGTCATGTTGCTGGCAGTAAGGCTATTTTACATATCTGATTTAGCCTATCTAGTATTATAGCACATTGAAACAATAAAATTACTCTGGGGCATTTGCGTTCTGTTAGGGGTATGTATGTAGTAACAAAGAGGCATGTATAGGCGAAAGCAAATTGTTGTCTCATGCATTTAATTGTGAGGAGAGAGCACCATCAAATAATTTAGAGCGATAACGCTTATATAATTTAGTTACCATAATTTCCACACTATAAGTCAAACTCCCCAAAAATAGTCTTTCGTGTTATAATGTTCATGTATCAGGCGCATGGAATTAAAACTACAATAAGAACTACTGTATTTATTTGTATGTGATTGTTGCACATTTTTTACACTTACGGTATATATTAGTGTAACGATTAATACATCGAAAAATGTCGCTGACCAAAATCGTGAAACGAACATTGCATTCAGGGGGAATTAAACACAGGTCATGGAGGGGCGAGTGCCGAGACCTAATCACTAGACCAGAGTTTTTCAATTCATATGATCAAATTTAGTGCTTTAAAAAGGGACAGTTTTAATTTGATTGCTTAAATTCTGAGCGTTTCCAAACCAATTTAAACTGAAAAGTTTTTTTTTTAACAAACAAATCGTTTTCCCACCCCTTATTAATTGTCATACATTTTGAAATTCAATATGTCTTCATTCGAAACTGTGTGGCCTAAAACATACACATCAACCAATTCCTCAGAAGAATGAGTAACTCTGGCCAAGTTCCTATCTTTTGCTTGACAGATGGCAACAAGAAGACAATACAATGTAAGTTGCTTAACTAATTGGATTCACATTTGAAACAGAAGTTGGTGTCTTGATGGTGTTCTTAGCCAATGACTTTTATTCTAAAGTAATAATGTAAAATGTCAGTGCTTTTTGGTCTTATGAAGGTGACTATATAATACATTGTAATTGAATATTTTCATATGCAGACTCTGAGCCAAACAATTGGAAGTCAAGCTACTGTCCCGAAACAGACCAGCGTAGGATATAATGAATGGGTTTTGGTAGATCATCTTTCTCTTAATGCAGTGTTGAGAGCAAGGCTGCAGTTTCAGCATACTGCTACGGCTAAGCTATGTAATATGAGCTACCCTTGCAAAGCCTGTATTTTACCAAATCTTTATCTATTACCCATCAAATGGATGAAATTGAGCTACAACTCCTGGGAAACTGCTACATTCAAGATGGTTTATTTTGATCATTGCAGAGACTTGGCTCAATTTGAAGATAGACGATGCTACCGTGGAGCTAGCCAGCCACTCTCTAAATTGTTTTCCAATTTAATTCTACTATTGCATAATGACAATAAAGACCAATTTTTCAACTGCAATTCTGTGTTCTGTGTTTTTTGTTTTTAGCTGTAGATCTTTTGTTTTATATATACATACACAAATATATACATACACATATATACAGTGCATCCGGAAATTATTCACAGCGCTTCACTTTTTCCACATTTTGTTATGTTACAGCCTCATTCCAAATTGTATTAATTTAATTTGTTATCTCAAAATTCTACACAAAATACTCCATTATGACAATGTGAAAGTTTTTTTTTTTTTTTTTACTTTTTTTGAATTTATTAAAAATAGAAAACGAAGAAATCACATTTACATAAGTATTCACAGCCTTTGCCCTGAAGCTCAATATTGAGCTCAGGTGCATCTTTTTTCCACTGATCATCCTTGAGATCTTTCTACAGCTTAATTGGAGTCCACCTGCAGTAAATTCTGTTGATTGGACATGATTTGGAAAGGCACACACCTGTCTATATAAGGTCCCACAGTTGAGTGTGCATGTCAGAGCACAAACACCAAGCCTGAAGTCAAAAGAACTGTCTGTAGACCTGCAAGACAAGATTGTCTTGAGGAACAAATCTGGGGAAGGATACAGAAAAATTTCTGCTGCTTTGAAGGTCCCAATGAGCACAGTGGCCTCCATTATTCGTAAATGGAAGACATTTGGAACCACCAGGACTCTTCCTAGAGCTGGCCGGCTTCTAAACTGAGCGATCGGGGAAGAAGGGCCTTAGTCAGGGTGGTGACCAAGAACCCGATGGTCACTCTGTCAGCGCTCCAGCGTTCCTCTGTGGAGAGAGGAGAGCCTTCTAGAAGGACAACAGCCATCCACCAATCAGGCCTGTATGGTAGAGTGGCCAGACGAAAGCCACTCCTTCGTAAAAGGAACATGCAATTTGCCAAAAAGCACCTGAATGACTCTCAGACCATGAGAAACAAAATTCTCTGGTCTGATGAGACAAAGATTGAACTCTTTGGTGTGAATGCCAGGCGCCATGTTTGGAGGAAACCAGGGACCGCTCATCACCAGGCCAATACCATCCCTACAGTGAAGCATGGTGGTGGCAGCATCATGCTGTGGGGATATTTTTCAGAAGCAGGAACTGGCAGACTAGTCAGGATAGAAGGAAAAATGAATGCAGCAATATATAGAGATATCCTGGATGAAAACCTGCTCCAGAGCGCTCTTGACCTCAGGCTGGGCCGAAGGTTCATTTTTCAGTGAACAACGACCCAAAGGACACAGCCAAGATCTCAAAAGATTGGCTTCAGAACCACTCCGTGAATGTCCTGGAGTGGCCCATCCAGAGTCCGATCGAACATCTCTGAAGAGATAGAATAGAATAGAATATACCTTTATTGTCATTGTTACAAATGGGCTAACATATTGTGACAACGAAATTGGGCATGACACTCCAGTTTTACACATTCATTGAAAATGCTTGTGCACAAACGTCTCCCATCCAACCTGATTGAGCTTGAGACTTATTGCAAAGAAGAATGGGCAAAACTGCCTAAAGATAGGTGTGCTAAACTTGAGGGATCATATTCAAAAAGACTTGAGGCTGTATTTGCTGCCAAAGGTGGATCAACAAAGTATTAAGCAAAGGCTGTGAATACAAATGTAAATGTGATTTCTTAGTTTTCTATTTTTAATAAATTCAAAAAAAGTAAAAAAAAAAACGTTTTCACATTGTCATAATGGAGTATTTTGTGTAGAATTTTGAGATAAGAGATTAAATTAATACAATTTGGAATGAGGCTGTAACATAACAAAATGTGGAAAGCGCTGTGAATTTTTTTTCGGATGCACTGTATATGTAAATATACATACACACACACACACACACACACACACACACACACACACACACACACACACACACATATATATATATATATATATATATATATATATACATACATACACACATACATATACATATATATGTATATATATGTATATCTCATCTCATCTCATTAGCTGCACCGCTTATCCTCAGTAGGGTCGCAGGGGTGCTGGAGCCCATCCCAGCAATCATCGGGCAGCGGGCAGGGGACACCCTGAACTGGTTGCCAGCCAATTGCAGGGCACACAGGGACAGACAACTTGCTCGCTCATTCACAAATAGGGACAATTTGGACCGGCCAATCCACCATACAAACATCGCACAGTAAGTCCGGTAGCTGGATTTGAACCCACACAGGAGGTTCCCGAGACCTTAGAACTGTGCAGCACACGTGCTAACCACTGCGCCGCCGTGCTGCCCATATATATATATATATATATATATATATATATATATATATATATATATATATACATATACATATATTTATACCTATACATTTACATATATACATATACACATTAGGGTGGAGCTTATGTGACCATTTTAATTTTTTTTTTCATGTATTCTCTTATCTTACCCCACAAAAATGTTCCACTTCCACCAAAAACTACAGAGCGGAAGTTTCAGTCATGTAAGGTGGTATTTAGAGGTAGCTCAATCACTGTATAAATTTGAATAAGCGCCCATTAAGCCGGTTATACAGTGGGACCTCGCTACTCCGCGGTTCCACGTTCGCGTGTTCAGAGCTTCGCGGGTAAAAAAAAAAAAAAAAAAAGATTTGCACTTTTTGCGGGTGGTTTTGGTCCCCATAAACCGTGTCTAAAAAAATAATAATAAAATAAAATAATTAAAAATATATATATAATAAATAATAAAAATGTTTTTAAGCATTTTTGAAGCTACTTCGTGGATTTTCACTTTTCGCGGGTGGTTTTGTTCCCCATTAACCGCGATAACCGAGGGATTACTGTACACATAAAATAATGATGGTTTAGTTAGATAATACAAACAAGAAGAAAAACTCAGTCCATTATTACGGCTGTCAGGAATAGTTTTGCGGTATTTTTCAGCAATTTGCAGCAGATGCCGCAGATCAGTCTCATCTTTTGTGATATGACCACAGTATTCCTGAATCAGCGCCACACCTTGTTCTGCAAGATTATTGACCACACTGATTGCCTGAACAGTTTCCAAAGCTTGTTTGAAGTTATCCCGTGATTCCTATTCCTGTGGTTCAACATCAAGATAGCCAACAGGAAGGTCCATGATTTTGAAGAAAGTGCTAGATCTAAATGGCACAAAGTCTTTTAGATATTTGCTAGTAACAGTGTCTAAATCTACAGATATCCTCATTTGAAAATCCTGTCCGGCAGTTTCATCTATGTTGTCCTTATTTTTCATTGCAGCCACCACGAGTTGTTTCGTTGATGCACTGACTTGATTGTTAAACAAAGCGAGTGTAACCGTTTCTGGTGTTAGATACCACATGTGATTGGAAACTTTCTGAAGAGCAGTCTTAGATAGTGCAGCATTTATGTTTGAATCTTCCACAAAAGACTTTAAACGCAGCAAATCAGTGCGAGGGGTACTTGCAGCAAGAGGTGCCATGATCCAGGCCTTCACGTAGATCCTTACGATGAAGACACACACGCCAAGTGCTTGTTCTTCCCTTCTAGTCAAACGGAACTGGGATCGAAACATCCATATTTTTAGAGAATAAATCTGATATGTGATGACTTGTTCCTGGTTTATCATCTTCCAAACTACTACTACTTAATGATAGTTGAACTGACTCATTGGCAATTCTTTGCTCAGCTTCAGATTTTAGGCATCTTTTCAAGGTCTTTTTTTGTTTTTCTTTCAGTCCTTTTTCTTTCTCTGCTAATCTTTTGTCAACACCTGTCATTGACCCTTTTCTCTCCTTTGCTCTTTGAGCCAACAAAACCTCTTTGTCTTCTGGATATGTCATAATGTTGAGTATTAGCTTGAGCAATGTCAAACAAGTCATAAATTCTTCTTTGAACTCACTTTCCTTGGCTTTTTGTGTTGCCGTTTGTCGTCCTCTGTTCTTTTTTTAGCAAATTCCATGCTTGAAAATGTTTTTAAATTTAGTCTGACAATTTTGTGGATCTTGAATTGGAATTGTTTGAATGTACTGAATATTTACCTGATGCTGATCTTTCAATGTCAATCACTTCTTAGAGGACAAAGTAGGTCTGCTAGCCTTGTTTTCAAAAGAAGGTCAAGGGAAATTATACTAGTTGAATTAGACCGATTTTGCTGGGCAGTGACTTGTGGTTAGCAGTGAATTGTCTGAGATAAAAACTTACGCATCTGTGGCTTATCCCAGCATCTTAAGATCTCCCATTTAAGAAAACTGATAGAAAACACCAAACTTTTCAGCAATTGAGCTACCTCTAAAATGTATTTCACTTAGACCAAATTGCATGGCGATTGCTATTTTGTGTAATGGAACACAATTAGGGGGTAAGACAGTGACTTTTTGCAACTTTGAAAATAAGCTCCACCCTAATACACACACACACACATGTATATATATATATATATATATATATATATATATATATATATATATATATATATATATATATATATATATATATATAATATAATACATATACTGGGTTGGGTAGGGTTACTTTAACTTGATTACTTTCAATTACTTTTGGATTACTCCAATACCAAATATGCTAATAAAAGACAAAATAAACTAAACATGAATAAAATTATGACTCACAACACGTGGTAAGCTTTCTCTCCTGGCTTTGATCTCCGGCAAAACTAACATAAAATGCGACAGAAACAAAATGAAAATAAATCCAAACAGCGAGCCAACATCATTTTTGCGTTCCATGTATTCAGTTACTCCCCAAGCCTGCACAAAAGTTAGTAATTTTCTTCATATATACATATATATATATATATATATATACATACATATATATATATATATATATATATATATATATATATATATATATATATATACAGGGTTGGGTAGGGTTACTTTAACTGCATTACTTTCAATTACGTTTGGATTACTCCAATACCAAATATGCCAATAAAAGACAAAGTAAACTAAATATGAATAAGATATGACTCACAACACCTGGTAAGCTTTCTCACCTGGCTTTGATCTCCGGCAAAACTAACATAAAATGCCGCAGAAACAAAATGAAAATAAATCCAAACAGCTTGCCAACATCATTTTTGCCGTTCCATGTATTCCGTAACTCCTCAAGCCTGCACAAAATTTAGTCATTTTATTCATATTTAGTTTATTTTGTCTTTTATTAGCATATTTGGTATTGGAGTAATCCAAAAGTCATTGAAAGTAATCCAGTTAAAGTAACCCTACCCAACCCTGTATATATATATATATATATATATATATATATATACATACATATATATCTCATCTCATTAGCCGTACCGCTTATCCTCATAAGGGTCACGGGGGGCTGGAGCCCATCCCAGCCATCTCCGGGCAGTGGGCAGGGGACACCCTGAACTGGTTGCCAGCCAATCGCAGGGCACACGGGGACAGACAACACACTCGCTCATTCACACCTAGGGACAATTTGGACCGGCCAATTCACCTGAAATGTATGTTTTTGGAATGTGGGAGGAAACCGGAGTGCCCGGAGGAAACCCACGCAAGCACGGGGAAAACATACGAACTCCGCACAGGAAGTCTGGAGCTGGATTTTATCCCACGCATGAGGTTCCCATGACATGAACTGTGGCGCCGTGCTGCCCATACATTATATATATATATATATATATATATATATATATATATATATATATATATATATATAATATATCTATACATACATAAATTATTTGGGCCTTTTGAACATAATGCAATCATAATACACGGTATCTCAAAAAAACTTTTGATGTACAGTATTATTGTATTGTTTTATGAATGTAATATGATGAAAATTTCCGGATTGTTCTTTTTTGTTTACTGCAGTTAGTTGCCCCCCTCGGATGGGTCTGGCCTTGATGCGGCGAGGGGGCTTGCGTGTTCCAGTGACCCTGGAGAGCGATACCGTCGGGAGCTTGCTCCTGGTAGGGTCACCCATGGCGGGCCGGTCTCCGGGGTAGGTTCCAGACAAACAAAGACCCCAGCGTGTCGGTACGCTGTGAGGTGGCAGCCCCACCAACCGACTATCCTGCGGAGGGCTAACAACTCACCCAGGAGAAACACACTTTGTTACGAAACTGACCAGAGAAAGAAGCCGGACTGACCAACACGGTAACGGACCCCAGCCTGCCCCCGACCAACGAGTACGGATCGATCTTCGTCATAAGACCTGTGTCGCCACCTGGAATGTCCAGACACTCCTTCGCCCCGGAGCTGCCACCCTGCTGTCCCGAGAGCTCTGTCGCTATAACATCACCATGGCAGGGCTCTGTGAAGTACGATGGCAAGGCAATGGTGAAACAACAGCTGGCAACCATTGCTACATCTGGAGTGGCCCCGAGAGTCGGACCGGCCTTTACGGTGTGGCTCTTGCCATTCCAAAAGCCCTCCGGAGGTCCCTCATCAGCTGGACACCAATAAGCGACAGACTACTGTCTGCTCGATTCCTCCACCATCACGGCAAGATGACAGTGATCGTCGCCTACGCCCCCACCGATGTCGCTGATGAGGATGCGAAGGACGCGTTCTTTGACCAACTCCACCAGGCTGTCAACCAAGCCCCACCACACGACGTCACCATCATCCTCACTGATGCCAACGCCACTCTATCCAGCAATGATCGGTCCCCCGGCTCACCTGTCGGCACCACCTTCGTTGACAGCACAACAAACGACAATGGCAACCGCCTCCTCCTCCTCTGCCACCAAAACAACCTTTGTGTTGCTGACACCTGGTTTCCCCGGAAATGCATCCATCACTGGACGTGGTACAGCCCAGATGGCAGAACCAGGAAGGCATTGGACCACATCCTGATATCACGACGCTGGAAGTCGTTTGTAACCAACTGCCGGGTGTTCAGAGGAGCACAGCTTGGCAACACAGACCATCGTCTGCTGGTGGCCCAGCTCAAGCTAAAGCTCCGAGCCAACCAGCACAAGACTCTGCCTCGCCCCGACTCCTCCCGACTCAGCGACCCCAACATCGCCAGAGACTTCAGTTGCTCCATCCGCCGCTCTCTTGATACCCTGGCTCCTGACAAGCTGACAGACTGGGCGGCCTTCAAGGAAAGTGTCCTCCAGTCTGCTTACAATGTCCTCGGACGCCCGCGATCCTCCCCGAGAAAGCCCTGGATATCAGAGAGGACACTAAACATCATAGACCAGCGGCGTGAGGCCCGACTCCGAGGCGACCTCACAGAGTATCGGAGACTGAATCGCCTGCGCAATGTGGCCATTGCTGAAGATAGGGAGAGGTTTTGGCAGGCAGAAGCCCAACAGCTTGAGTCCGCGGCCAACAACAACAACATGAGCCGCGTATTCAGTCTACTACGCCAAGCCCGTAGCGGCCCACACATAAAGACAGCCCTGGTAAAGGACTCAGACGGCAACCTCATCATGACAGAAGCCAACTGCCTCGAGCGCTGGAAGGAGCACTTTAGCCTCCTCTTGCAGCACAGCACCATCCCGGCTGATCCCACCCTCCTAGGGGCTGCGAGCACAGCACCTCCTAACGACACCTGCTGCACAGACCCTGTAACACCCGAGGAAGTGAGAGCTGCTCTGAAGAAGCTGAACACCAAGAAAGCCCCCGGCATCTGTGCCATTACCGGCGAGATGCTCAAGGCCGGCGGTGATGGCATGGTGGAGTGGCTAACCCGCCTATTCAACCAGGTGTGGGAATCGGAGCAGCTGCCCACCGACTGGACCAGAGGAGTCATCTTGCCCTTCTGGAAATGCAAGGGCGACAGGCTTGTCTGTGGAAACCACAGGGGCATAACCTTACTCTCCATTCCGGGCAAGGTCTTTACCAGGATCTTGCTCAGCCGTGCCCTTCCAGCAATCAGAAGCTGCCGCCGTCCCCAGCAGGCTGGCTTTATGCCCAACCGCTCCACAACGGACCACATCTCTGCCGTCCGTTTGCTGATAGAAAAGACCCGTGAATTCCGTAAAGATCGCCATCTATATATCGGATTCATTGATCTGAAGGCCGCCTTTGACACCGTCTGCCACTCTTCACTGTGGAACATCCTCCAAGCTCTCAGAGCACCACCCAAGATCATAGCCCTGTTCAAGCTGCTCTACAGCAACACAGAGAGCTGTGTCCGTATCAACGGCATTGACTCCGACTGGTTTGCTATCTCCAGCGGCGTTCGCCAAGGCTGTGTGGCTGCTCCCGACCTTTTTAATTGCATCATCGACCATCTGATGTTCAGGGTTAGTGAGCGCATCCCCGGAGTGTCTTTCGGCAACTACCACCTGACTGACCTGGAGTATGCTGACGACACCATCATTCTCAGCACTTCCTACAGCCAGCTGAGAGACGCTCTGGGCATTTACAGCGAAGAGGCAGCGCGGCTTGGCCTGCAAGTGAGTTGGACGAAAACCAAGTTCATGTATGTCGGTGATGGACCAGATCCACCTCCCATCCAAATTGGTAGCGACATCGTAGAGCCTGTCAAGAGCTTTGTATATCTGGGGTCCATGGTGACAGACAATGGGGACCTAAAACCAGAGATTCTCCGCAGAAGAGCCCTGGCAGCATCTGCTCTGCAGTCTCTCTGGAAACCACTCTGGCGGCACCAGACCATCGCACGCAAGACGAAGCTCCGCATTTACAACCTCGCCGTACTCCCTATCCTGCTTTATGGCTCAGAAACATGGCCCCTGAACGACACCCTGGCCACAAGAATCGATGGTTTTGATAGCAGGGCTCTCAGAACCATCGAGAACATCAGGTGGCCCCAGCGAGTCTCCAATAAAGAGCTCAGAGCCCGCACGTGCCAGCCCCAAGCATCTTCCTTGGTCGCACAACGCCGCACCCGCTGGTTTGGCCATGTCCTTCGTCTACCACCAGACCATCCGACACGAGCCATTCTCCAGTTTGACCCAAAGGCCGCAGGCTGGAGACGACCACGAGGGAAACCCCGCACTCGATGGCTCGACGTCGTTGCGGGCGACCTCCAACAACACGGAGTCGCCGTAGAGGATGCAGAACAGCTGGCACAAGACCGCCAGCATTGGAAAAACCTGGTTCATCTGGTCGGCTCAACGCACAGGGACGGGACCCCCCGACCTTGGCTGGAGCAATAAGTAAGTAAGTAAGTAAGTTAGTTGTTCAGCCCTAATTGCTGCCGGATGAGTTCTCAAAGGAAACTCATGAACTTTGACAGCCCTGTTAGGAGCAACAGCTTTTAGTCCATAGCTCGTCAATTTAGTCGAGAGTTGGGTGGCTGACAATATTTTTCTTCAATCCCATCGGTTGAATGCAATGTCAAATAAGAAAGTGTTATCTCTATCCCAGTAGAAAACCACACTGAGGATGAGTTAATCTGTATCGTGTGCTAATAGCCTCAGTGGCACAACACAACTGACAAGGAATCGAAGGAACTGCTGAGATGTGTAAATTAGAATCAACTCCCTTGATGATGCAAATGGACAAAGCGAGCACGCCAAGAAGTTGAGTCGATCTAAAGGAAGGTCAAGGTTATACATGGTGCAAATTAGATAATCTGAAATGCAAGTAAATGCATGATTGCCTCCAATGAAGTCATACCTACCAATCCACTAATATTTACCTACCACTGACCTAAAAGTTTGCTTTTTACGTACAAAAAAGAGTTGGACTGCATATTTGCCTCAACTTAAATGATGACATGTGCATAATTACAAATTACCTCGCTGTTTGTGTCATCTAGTTAGAGTATAACATTCATCAGAATAGTCAAAGCACTGATTTGAATAAAAAGAGGGGTCCCCAACCTTTCAACTACTTTTTGTTACTAATTAGTGCAGGGAAATCCCACCTTTTTAGAAAGCGGGCCAGAACTAGTAAACTGAAAGTGGTAAGGGCTGACTATTCAGCCTGGCATTCTTTGGACAGTCATTACTAATTGAAAGATCAGCGTCACAACCTTGTAAATCGCCTTTGCAGCATTTTCATTTGACCTGCAGGGTCTGAACACAGCCACAGTCTCTTGGCAAATTAGGTAGACGGGTTGTTTCGGATTTAGATTTAAAAAAAAGATCAAATTTCCTCTTGTCCTGGAAGCGGCTGCCCTCACAGTCAACTTTTTTGTTTTTATTTACAGCCGCCATGTCGAAAATGGGGTGGGCTAAAGTTCTCATAGGAACCCAAAGGCAAGGTGGCCAAAGGGCTACTGCCATCATTTGGTGAAATGGTAATATTTTTTTGGGTACACATTGAAGGATTTTACACATTTGACTATAAAGGATTTCATACGATTGAATATAAGTTACATTTATTGAGTTTAATGCAAGATTTTCACCGAGTGGGCTTGAGTTCAATGACAGGACAGGCTGTTTGAAATGCATAATATTTTGTCAAGGGAAATTTGATAACAGGACTCTGACGGTTGATGAAGATGTTGTTTTGAGGAAGCCAGACATCAAGACGCTCGTCCATGTGAAGCCCACGTTGGGCTTCCTTGGCACGCCCATGGGAGGAGCCGGCACACCATTATGCAGGGAGAAAATAGCCAATAGGAGAAAGCTAAAGGACTTCAGAAAAAGTCTTCCCAGAGACTTCAACGTCGCTTCCTCGGCCGTCTTCGATGGAGTTCACTTAGTTCTTTTGGTTGGGAAATTAAATCTGCCCCCGTGTGAAAATGTTGGCTTTCCTGTTCATTTTTCCCTCAAGAAACGAGCGCGCATAAATTGTTGGGTGAATGTAGGTTGTGTTTGGTTAATGGAGTCAGATAACTAATTTGAACAATTTGGTAAACGGTACATTTTGATAATGAATTCCCAACAACATTTATTTTATGCTGTGGTCAACATTACAGCTGGCGGGCCAAGTTATTAATTTTGTGACAAAGGTGGCAGGCCAGAAACAATTTGATCACGGGCCATAAGTGGCCCCCGGGACGGACTTTGGATATGCTAAATTTGAACAAAGGGCAGTCAGTTTGACGTGCATTTCTAAAATCACTTGTGCTATTACTAATTTGTTACTATAATATTACCAGGTTAAGTAATGGAAGTAAGGGAAAAATAGACTCAGACAACAACAAACAAAATAATTTAAGTAGAAAACAACAATGACCCGGCACTGGTGAGCTATTTTCAGAACAGGTCCGCACCATAGCTGTCATTAGGAAGCTCTCTGCTGCCCACGGTAACAATGTTGGAGACCCCTGATTTAAAAACAATAGGCTATTTGAGTCAGATCAAATATTACAAACATAAAATGTGATATACATTGGATACAAATGTGTGTGTGTGTGTGTGTGTGTGTGTGTGTGTGTGTGTGTGTGTGTGTGTGTGATGAATCGTTTTGATACGGATTTGGGTCTGCAGCTACTGACATTGCAGGCCCTTGTATTATAAAAAATGACTTAATAATGTGATATTTTAATGCAGAGGGGTGAGACAAAAGCAATACAAATTACTTTGATACAGCGCATTAAAATAATTCCAGTGGGGGAAAACATCTTACATAAATCCCGTCAAACTAGATGCGGAGTGATGATTTTTTTCATTGAGAAATTTTCCACATTATACACATCAGGGGACAGATTTAGACTTTAATTCCGTATTTATTTCAATGACTCACCTTAAAAATCCAGCAGCCGCTCCAGAGGTTGGAAAAATCAGAAACTTGATCACTTAATCACGAATCATAGTAATTTTTATTCTTTCAACACCATCAACGGGACATAACTGAATGGGGGTGAACGATGTTTGTCTGCCATGGTCGTCTATGTGGCAATTCAATAGTGCAATATCTAAGTGCTTTGGAATCGAATCTTCTTCATTGTACTGCTATTTTTTTTGGGTTTAACTCTCTTGACTTTTTCTCAGTAACTGTCACGAGGTGTCGGGCAGACCCAAACGCAGGACACGAGGGGTGTGGTAAAATCCCACTAGGGGGGATGTTTAAGTGAATAGCAACAACAAATACTTTACCGGAGAGAAAGGGGTGTAGGGATTGCAGAGGAGGACTTGAGAGGGAAACTAGAGAGGGGTCATGGGTTGAAGAAAATCCATGAAGGGAATATTTGGGACTGCCTTTAAGGTAGATGGGTGTGGCTGGTCTTGGAGTGAAACTAAAACGTGAAAAAAAGAAAGATGTCGTGGGAGGTGAAGCTTGTTGATGTGGTTAATAAAAGTCTTCAGGAATCAAAACGGTTTGGCAAAGTGAGGTGAAAGCCCGGGGAATTAGTAGCAGAAGTGGCTGATTGTCTAATTAAAAACACCTGGAAGTGAGGGGGTTGAAAATTGGGTAGAGCTGCCATCTTTTGGGGTAAAAAGGGACCGCATGAATGAAACCATTACAGTAAGAGGTGTTATAGTAGAAGTTTAATATTTGTTATGCTTTTAAACGTTTTTAGAATTTACCGTTTACACAACTTGTTCTTTCTGACTTTGTTTTCAAAATATTGTGCAATGCAACGTACAGTTGACATGTTGACCTTGTTAGATTTGAATTTTTGTTGAATTGCTGTTTTTTATTTGACTATCTTGGCTTTTGTTTTAAACATTTGTACCATTTGTAATATAAACAAATCTATTCATTTTTTCATACAGTTATGCAATGAAACATGTTCAGTGCCTTAAATCTTTGTGCTGTGTTTATCATAAATATAAACAACTTCTAGGGTGAGGTTAAAATAAT
This sequence comes from Urocampus carinirostris, assembly GCF_059441175.1. NCBI lineage: Eukaryota > Metazoa > Chordata > Actinopteri > Syngnathiformes > Syngnathidae > Urocampus > Urocampus carinirostris. The sequence continues at coordinate 42,283,846 of NC_142355.1, forward strand.
CATGATTTTCTATATAAAAAATATCAGTATTGGATCTGTATCGATTAATACTACCATGTATTTACTTGGATTGAATCAATACTAAAATTGCCCACCCTTAGTTAGCAGTGATGCCTCTCTCCCTGAAATTCGGTGGATGCCAAAGAAGGAATAAAGAAAAAAAAATAGTTGTAATTTCATAAGAGAGCACTGATGGTAGTTACTCCAACGCTCATGCAAAGTTGAAACATTGGTAAACCAGCATCTCCTGCATTCACATAATAAAATCACACACATTTGTAGTTATCTTTCTGTGACCTGCAATCAGACTCACGTGGAGCAAATGCCACAACAATTTGAGCGTAAACGAACTAACCCAACTTTATATCAAATAATGAGAAGGACATCAAAATTCCGTTGATACAATCTGATCGATCATTTTTCTCGCTAGCCGCACATATGCCTGTTTTCAGTAAGGCATTGCTAGCCGCACTTGGTTCATCAGTTGAGTCAAAGCATTTTTCCCTATGCCTTCAATATCGATTAGGAATCGTTCTACATCCAAAATTTTAGGGTAGGTTTGAAATAAAAATAATCTTGGCCAGGACAATATTGAATATTGTAGAGTAAAGCTCACTGGCTGCTTTGCAAGCAACAACTTTCTTTGCTAATGAACATGAATGTGAGCAGCTGTTCATTAACTAACATCAACTCCTTCCAATGTCTCTACAAGGAGTTCAAACCTGGGGCCAATCTCTAACATAGCATACTAACAACTACACAGCACATGGATAGCTCATAATGTATCTGGATGGTATAAACTGCTAAGATTAGCAAAGTCAACCAAAGTTTAACACATGTGTTAAAAATGTTTCTTTGCAAACATCACCCAAACGTACTTTACCAGTTTGCTTTTTGTTCAAGTTCACAGTAAATGTCCCTAAAAAAGAGAAAACCACAAATGGAGGCAGACAAGTAAACGTGAAGAGGCCACGAAATCTCACACGAGTATGCAGCTCATCATTAATTCATTCATACGATACTGCCCTTATTCAACTAAATGAACAAATCTTCCTTTTCCAGCTACATTGCACATTGCCATGTCATAAAAGCCATTCGCTTTGATAAATGTTGGCACCAACCATGAAACTCCATGAAAGACGCCTGTTCTCAATCCTGACAATAATGCTCTAATCTGCCTGAAACTCCCCTAACAGATCAGACTCTTCTAATCCTTTACAAGAAAGAGGAGCCAGATGGTCATGGACAACTGCTGTGGGGGGTCTAAAGACGAGCCCATTTAGAGACATGCCTGGAGTGCCTGCCACTGTTTACCTTGTGTTTCAAATACCACTCACAGTAGTCTTGTTTTAGTGCAAAAAAAGTTATTTGGAGTTTGTATGCAAGATGGAGCACGAATGTACAGACTGAGTAATCTTTAGTATTTGCCTAGCACTCTGAAATATTGAAGTGGACATTCAGATCATTGTATAATTAACCAAAGCATCCATGTGTTACTAATGCATCAAAAGTACACATATAAAGAACATCTGCCACTTTTCCCTTCTGAAACCATTAAAAAAATATCTATCTATCTATCTATCTATCTATCTATCTATCTATCTATCTATCTATCTATCTATCTATCTATCTATCTATCTATCTATCTATCTATCTATCTATCTATCTATCTATCTATCTATCTATCCATCCATCCATCCATCCATCCATCCATCCATCCATCCATCCATCCATCCATCCATCCATCCATCCATCCATCCATCCATCCATCCATCCATCCATCCATCCATCCATCCATCCATCCATCCATCCATCTATCTATCTATCTATCTATCTATCTATCTATCTATCTATCTATCTATCTATCTATCTATCTATCTATATATATATATATATATATATATATATATATATATATATATGTTTACAAAAATGTATACTAATACAATGTGTCAATACCAACAAAACACAAAAACACAGCAGTGTCAGAGCTTGTGGCATGGGCTATGATGTGCAAGAAAAACTATGATTAAATCAGTATCTTGTCACTACTCACTGAGATGTTTCTACGCTATCGCGTTTCGAGGCCGTGAGTAGTTTTGGCAACGAAAGACCGTAGTCTGCAGAAAAACAGAAGTCGTCTTATCGCAACACATAGTGCATTAAACTCATGCATTCAAAGATCTCCTTCCTGTGTATGTCTATCTTCCCCCGTCATTGTTCTTCTTTGTCTCTCGGCCTCTCTACTGTGTGGTCTTACAGCCAAATTTTTAACCTGTCAAAATGACGGACGACCTTCACATTTTCATGCCAACCGTTCAAAAATGTCTGTCAATGATGGGACATCGTTGGTTGAGGTAACCTCTGGAGACACTGAAATATTAAAGAGGTAAACGTTTACACAGTCTTGTTTAACTTTTGTTATAAAAGACATGATTTTATTTGTTATCATAAATAACATCTCTCCTTTTCCAGCTGGAGTGTCCAAACTTTTGACATAACCCTAACCCTAACCCTAACCCTACCTCTAACCCCTAAACCTAACCCTAACCCTAACCCCTAACCCGAAGCTGAAAATTGTGTGAGGGCCGACTACTCAGCCTAGCATACTTGAAACAGTCTTTAATAACTTCACCCGGTTTGCAGTGCTTAGTGATCAGCGTTGCGACCTCATGGCTCACATTTGTAGCATTTTCATTTCTCCCGCAAGTTCTGCTGAAAAAATGCAACTTTGCCGTTAAAACAGCTTCCAGTTGCTTTAAATTTTTTACAGCTTCATCTCCAGTTAGCATTTTGTAAGGCAGAAGGTTTCACCTGGTAGTGCCTCTTGATATTATATCATTAAATAAATTACTGTGGGATCAATTTAGTGGTTAAACCTCAGGGCCTGAATGGACAAGTGAAGATTATGGTGCTGCTACTTAATGGTGAGGTAAAGCTACACACAAATCTTTGAGTGAAAATGCAGTATGTTAGCTGGGCTGAAAAAAGTGAAAAGAATTCCAAGGTATTATCCTGAGGAGTGTGCAGTGTGCAGCTGGGTGGAGATGTTGCCACAGGAAGCGGTTTAAGTGCAAATTGAGCTTCGGAGAAAACGGGGAAGTAAATGCCTTCAAGCAAACCCTCTGAGACTGCCCCAGGAGAAAGCTGCTAAAGCTTGACTTAACTTAGTCCACCATGGCTGCTTCTGAACCGCTAAGTGTGTGCAACGAGTCAGAACTGAAGAACAGGAAGCTGATTTATGGTATTGTAACAAGCTTTTGCTAACAGCTCTGATTACACGCATTTGGTAATGGCCAATAACTTAAAAAATGTTTCAGGATTAAGTCATGACTAAAGTCTAACTTCAAAACCAATAAGAATGAAGAGTGTGCAGGAAATTCACCTTCTCTCAAATACATCAAGCAAGTCGGGCTTATCAGGCTCGGTCACTGCGGTCAATATTTTAGTTGAATGTAGTCCTTACCGAGAGATGACTCAAGAAAGAGAAACATATACAGTCTCTGCAAAAAAACTTATCTTGTGTACATTTTCATTATTTTGCTTATTTGGAGGTGAGAAAGTATGTGTGAGGCGCATTGATGAGGAGGCTATTATTTTAATATGGCAACATTGAATTTTACAACTGATGATGTATTGTTATATTTAACAATTCACAATTTAAATCAATTCACAATTTAAATCACCAACCAGGGCAGGGTGTCCCCTGCCCACTGCCCGAAGATAGCTGAGATGGATTCCAGCATTCCCGCGACCCTACTGAGGATAAGTGGTGCAGATAATTGATGGACGGACAATTTAAATCACTTCCAAATTACATTCACATTGCTTACACATTTGACAAATTAACATTGAACATATTTTTATGAGTCTTTCACAATTTAGGACTGCACAGCAGTAAGTAGACAAATGAAACTTCAGTGAGATGAAAGTAGTTGATTACATAACTGATTTGCTGGACCATAGCTAAACCTAGAGAGTCTCCTGCAATGGAATGTATTTTGGGCAGGGCTTCTGTGACTAATTTTACAATCAGTCTCTTGAACAGCTGGTTAGGAAACTTAGCTAGGTGATTTTTATTGCTGTAGATGCTATTTTGGTTGAAGTGAGACAATCTTAAACCATAGTTATGCAATAAATGTTACATATTTACATATGTAATGCGTGTCCCAATGGAGTGTCCGTTGGACGAACAAACCAAAATAATGACATTCCACTATCAACTACACTCAAAAACTCAATGCACTTTCACTCCTTAAAAAATACATTGCATGAAATGTAATATCTTGAAAAATAAAACTGATAAAAAATATCAATAAAAAAAAAATAAAGCCAACATTTTAAATGTTATGCATGAGAGCAATGAAAAATAACGTTTTCATGGGGGTGCACGGGGACACAGGCTAAGCAATCCATGTGACCGCAATCAAATTGCCTTAAACCACTGGTTCTTAAAGTGTTACAATTATAATCGAGCAATCTTTTTTTTGTCATTGTACAAGCAGCTACTTTACATGTGTTTCCTGAAATTATTTTTCAAGGTAACATTGTTCAATTATGTTAAACACAATTAAGTACTTGTATTTATATTGTTTTTATCTTTTATTAGCATATTTGGTATCGGGGAAATCCAAAAGAAATAGCAAGTAATCCGGTTACATTAGTTCAATATTACTGTATCGGATTACATTTTTTAAGTAACCCTACCAACTATGAAGAGTGAGGGTAGAATGCAGCAGGAGTGGATTAGTGCAGCATCTGCCGTCATGCAGACTCTGTATTGTGCATTGTAGTGAGTTACCAGTCGATCTACACTGCTCCTCTGTGTTTTTATTTGTAGATCTAATGTTGATATTTTGCTGCAGTCGTATACTTTCAGTCGGTAAGGAGGTCATCTCGAGGTAAATTTAACCCGATGGTGATCCCTTTGTGGCTTGCATGAAGGTGGGATGCTACTTTGCGGATTTTCATTATTCCTAGGGGTTTCTGGTCCCCATCAGCCGCAACAACTGAGGGATTACTGTATTTGATAAATAAACACATGTTTATACTTCATGAGTTTTAAAGATTGCGGGTCGTTTTTGGAAACCCAACCCTTTTGAAAAACTGGGGATTACTGTATATTCTTTTTCATTTTCACTGTAGTTTGCCCAATACAAAAAAGTATACAGACGCTCCCCTACTTATGACAATTTGAGTTCAGAAAAACGGTAGACACAAAAATTTTTTTTCGTGATACCGAACAACACTTCAACATCGCTGTAAATTAGAGTTTGTATTGTGTGCACCTTTTTCCGAGTACAGTACTGTAGTGCTTCTTTCCTCCACTACCGGCATGTGGCGCTGTGAGAGTTCACCTAGCATGCACCTCTAAGAAAAAATCCGGCTTCCTCTTCGTAGTTCGCTTGTAAACATTCTATACTGTATCTCCAGCGCACTAAGAACTTTGACATTTTTTTTATCTCGTGCATCCATTCAATATAGTTGGTGTAAAGTGTAAAGAAGAGGCAAGCCATTTCATTTGAAATGAGAGTGGAATAAAAAAGCTTGATGCGGTTGAGAAAATGTTTGGATCGCTTTTTTTCGGCCAGTTTCTACCACGGAGGAGGAAGTTGCCTAAATCTTTATGCTCATCTTCCAAAAGTAAGTTTAACTTAACTTTATTTATCTTTAAAGAGAATATTATATTATGAAATGTTTTGTTTTTTTTAGAACAAAAAAATACAGGTTACTTATACAAGCCTTAAACGTAATTATATAAACCTTAAACATATTTATATAAACTTTAAAAATACATTCCATACAAAATATAGCACTGAATTGACCTACAAACAAATTCAGCTTAGGAATGATTGTCCGGAATCTTGTTGGTTTGGGGCGGCATTAGCTCAGTAGGTAAAGCACTCGTATTGGGATCAAGAGATCGCAGGTTCAATTCCCGGCTCCTCTGTGTTACATGTCGAAGGGTCCTTGGCCAAGACACTGAATCCCAAATGCCCCCAGACAAGCAGGTCGGCGCCTTGCATGGCTGCAATTGGTGTGTGTGAATGGGTAAGTGTGAAGAACATTGTGAAGCGCTTTGGGAGGTCTTCATTGACTTGAAAAGCGCTATAGAAATGCAGACCATTTACCATTTAGTTCGTAAGTAGGGCAGCGTCTGTATAATTATATTCAGCAACCAACCATTTTTCTGAAGGCTTAAAAAAGGCTGCAGTAGGTGCTGGAGCACGGCTGTTTTAAAGCAGTAGGTGGAGAGCACACTGTACTAGTTTTTAGACGTTTGCAGGTGAGTCATACCTGAATCACTCTAAGCCATATATTCAGCTAATTATGTCTGTCCGTTGTACTTGTTATATTGGCCAAAAATATTGACTTTTGAGTCTGACACCCGCTGTGTGCTATTTTTAAAGACAATAATGACAATGTTAAATTCCCCTACTGTAAATCAATGCTTTGAGCTTGAGAACCTGCAGTTCAAGCAACTCACATCTAAAGAGTTCACAGGAGAAGCTCTATCAAGGTAGATCTGTATCAAAATAAAAGAATCCCCCCTAAGCTAAGCTCCTTGGAGGTTTCTCAATCTCATGAGCCAGGCCCTTATTGGTATCAACGTCTGTGAGACACTGATCGACCAGAATTGACTTTGGCTGGCGTGCCTTCAGCCTTTATTTTTTTCTGCAAATCATTATTGTTGGCGATTTGTCAGCACACTGTGCATTTTCCTTCATTAAATGGACAGAGAGTGTTATTTGACCACTACATTTCACCGTATGGTAAAATGCAACCTGATAAGGGTCTTAAAGAGCCCGAGGAAGAATACAAACTGGAAAGGCTCAAAATGACCAAACATGCCATTTTACATCTCCTTTTTTGCCAAACCTTTTTAAAGTTTGTGGGTAACTGTGGCAGCAATATGGCAAGGACTCATTTCAGCTCACTTTAGGTAAGGCTCATGTTTTATATAATAAACGCTAATTTCTTGACCTATAATTGTTTAAAAAAATGATGTTTCATGTTTTTTAACTTATTTTTTAAATAAATGCTCTTCTTTTAATTGAATGAAGTTAGGAGGTGCTAAATAATACACAATGTCCCTTTCAGCCAGGGCCCACCCAATTACAACCCGTGGGCCCTATCAGGCCCACCAACAGATTTAATCTGGAGAGGAAAAGTTGTTTTAGCGTGGTAAAACTGTTCAGTTGCATTAACTCAACTGTTAAAATAAACCAGTTAACACATTCAATGCCAAACATGAATATCTTTCTCCCCATTGTTTGTGAATTGTGTTTAGTAAAGAGAAAAGCAGAAAAAAAACATTTGCAGTTTTCTACTCAAATGTTGACCTGTAGTTTTTAATATGTCCACCTGATATCGCCAAAGCATGCAATGAAACACTTTTAAAATAGCTCTATTAAATTGAGTTTCTCAATGCAAAGGATAAAATTGGATGCTAAGAAAATGAATATAATATTTTATTATTACTTTTAGTCAAAGTTTTTATGTTTCAATACATTTAATTCCTTATGGTGGCACTGTGGCTTTGGTAGTTAGCGTGACTGTGGCACAGTTATGAGGTCATGGGTTCGAAACTGGCTACCAGCCTTAAAGTGCAAAGTTTGCAAGTTCTCCCTGTGCCTGGGTGGGTTTCTTCCAGCCATTCCAGTTTCCTCACACATTTCAAAAACATGAATGGGAGGTTAATTGGTGTCTCCAAGTTGTTCCTAGGTATGAGTCAGCATATGAATGGTTGTCTGTCTCTATGTGCCATGCAACTGGCTGGCAACCAGTTCAGGGTCTCCCGTTCCTATCGTCTGTCAATAGCTGGGATGGGACCCTACTGAGGATAACTTAATTATATAATGGATGGATGGATGTAATTATTTGTATATTTTGTGTTTTTTAAAACCAATTGGAAGGAATGGTCTCTTTATCAATACACAATGTAAATGCAAACAAGAAAATATGGGATTCATTAACATGAATCCATAACTGGAGTGAAATGAACCTCGATTAAATATTTGAATCTCTAACCAACAGAAGCAATTAGTTATGTTACTACAAAGCTATACTGTAGATATTCAACCTAGCCAGAAACAGCACACCGCCCTGCTCTTTACAGCTACGCATCTTTCAGTGTGCAACCCTGTCCTGTTTTTATCTATTCTTTTTTTATGGTAAGCAAGCAAAGGAATAGTTGTTGGATTGTGTGATGCGTACGTGGGGGATTTTTCAATGCTGACCTGTTCACAGCTGGGCTCTAGCTAATGATGTCAGGCACCCTCAGTGTGTCCCAGTTTGGAACCACTCATGAGGCCAGTAGCGTGATGAGCTGTGCTTGATATTAATATGGGATGTTTTCACGCTTCAAGCTTGGCCGCATTTACACAAAAGGCTGGCCTCGTAACCTGTGAGCTTTCTAATCCACCCAGTAAACAAGGGATTCCCACTTAAAAAACAACAAGTTATGCCTATGCCTGTGGACAGGGTCTGTACAGGTCCTTGAAAATGCTTGAATGTTAATCTTTGGATGCATAAGTGGGGTCCAAAATGACCTCGTGGGTTGTTAGTCTTCAAAATCTTTAAAATGGAAAAAGTTGTAATATTGTCATATTCTAGGTATTCCTCATAAAACATTTTTATTACATGATGACATTAGTATTTTCATTTTTTCCCCACTAAATTTCGTCACCACTCATGAAAGAGTGTATGTACTGGTGGGTCATGCATCCAGGGTTAAATAATACTTCTTGAAGGATTAAAGAGGGCCTGAATTTTGGGCGAAGTGGTGGTAAATGCTTGCCATTTTTGCCATGTTTCTCAACAAGTCTGCTTGAATATGACGCAGACACTGCTCTCTGGTGGCTTCAATTTGCCATTGCATTTAATTTTCCCTTATGATTGACTGCAGCTGGCATTAGTCTATATGGCATTCTCCTATAAAGCCTTGCTGCTTTCGTAAGACTTTTTAGTTATTTTAGCTTTGACTTTTAAATGACTGTATTTTTGTTGCCACTGTTTCTATTCACTTGTTTCTCAGAGCTCCTTTTTTTACTTCCACAATCCAAAAGACTATTTTTTAAAATCATAATACAGTAAAGAAATTATCATAAATTGGGTTTGTTATTTGCTCTCAATGTATAATACAGTATTTAATAAATAAAACAATCCATCCATCCATTTTCTGTACCGCTTAACCTAACTAAGGTGGCGGGGTGTCTTGGAGCACTAAACAAATAAATCACATAAATAATTAAAGTTTTCTAATTCTTCAGTTTTGACTGTCACAGGAATCATTTGGAACGCACCCCCCACAAAAAACGAGGGATTGCTGTATTGGATCATGGTTGATAAAGCACATTGCAGAAAGGGATCAGGACAAGACACACAAATCATGCCAGTAAGAGTTATGCAAAGTGCTTGGCTCAACTTGAGCTGAAATTTCTTTATAAGTGCCCCCTGTGAACTCTCATCCATGATCCCACCGTGATCTTCCATACTGCCATTCCATTCCCTCCTCAGGCCACAAAGACGAGCTGGTGCTATGGTATTGCATGTGTCACGACACCCAGGATTAGCAACCTGCACTCCAGCCGTCGAAGATCCTCTGATGTAATAATTAGAAACGCATGATCACACCGTCTACACGAGGTGAATAAACACTCTCACATGCAATGCAGATTGGCAACTTTTGATAACATTTGCTTTAACATATTGGAAATCAGTTGGGAGTAAAGCGTCACAAAGTAATGTGTTCCTGGAATGCAAGTAATGTAACCTGGTATTCATAAAAAAATGAATAAAAAGTGTAACTCAAACGTCGTTTCAACATGGTGCGTGACTCCGCTACTCATTAAAAAAAGGATAAAAATGTCAAGGCATTCTAATCGATTTCTTTTCCCCCTCACTCAGGACAAATTAATGAACCCTTAGTCCGCTGGCAGCACACCACTAATCACGTTGTAGAAGTGAACTCTGTGCAATTATGGTGGCACCGTCTCAAACACATAGTGCAAAAGATTCTCCCTACTGATATTCTCAATACCATATTTACCCATATGTAACAGTATCTAAAACTGTAAAAGTAAATAATGAAGTTATGGGGTGAACTTAAATGCACAAGTTTGGTTGTGTGACACAAGTAGGCAGCATTGGAGGAGGAAGTGTGGCTTATCAAAAACAACAAACCAACATGAAATGAATGGGGCAAACCGAAGGACAAAATGAATGGTAAATGTGTTCTGAAATTTGGTCTTTTTATTTGTAAAATTATTTTTCCAATACACCATGCCTGGAAAAAAAAGAAGATATCAGCAAAGGAGTTTTCAGCAATGGAGGAGGAAATCTTCCAGTGGTTTGAAGCACACAGACAAAAATGATATGGAGTGTCTCGGCTAAGTGTTTGTTTGCAAGAGACATAAAGGCTTCACCGCTTCCACAGGTTGGTGTACCGTTTTTTCCTGTATTAATTTTATTATGAGGCGTTTTCTCAGCAGTTTTAGGTTTCAATACAAGTATATGCGGTAATTTGTAACCAAACTTACTTTCACAGGAACCCACTATTTTTGGGTGTCAGAAATCCAGGGGTTAATACAGCACATACAATTGATTCATTCTTTCATAATCGCTGCCAACTGGTCTGTACTGCAGAGTTACCTTGGGCACTCCCAACCTGACTTGGTGAGATTCTGTCACTCACTCTTAAACCTCATTCTCCGCCTTGCGAAAAATTGGGACTTTTCTACCCTCATCGCAAATGTGCTTTGCTGAGTAATCTTTCTGGTGTCAGTAATCCGAGGGAAAACTGAATTACTATTCAAATGCATTAACTGTATTGAAATTATTTTATTCAGTAACACACCCAACATATTTTGAACCTCATGATGAGATGAAATAACAAGGCACTTACCCAAAAGATGAGATTGAAGACAAACATCATATACTTCAAGCAGCAGAGGCAGCCCCTTGCCATGGTAAACTTGCTGAATTCTAAAAGGAAAACAAATGATAGATCCAGGTAAAAGACCAAAAATTTGCTCCTTTTGGCCAAGCCGCTTGTATTGTCCGCTGTGTCGGCCTCAGCCGCCGTCGCGGGCTGACCCTGTCGAGCGTTTTTACGCGGCCCAGTAGAGCCGTAGAAAGCTCCGGCGGTGAAACCACGGCCGCCAAACCGCCGGTCGGACGTGGAAGCCCTAGGGAAATCTGAGTCACAGCTTTCTATTGAGGGGCTGTGACGGATAGCTGACTCCTCACTGCTCGACCTCTCCATGCTCTGGCAATACTGCTGGTGATGAAAAGGAGGATTCCCCTGACGCACAGTCTAACATAGTCTAAGAGGTGATGGGGCAGTGCAACGTTCACCCAGATTTCCACTGCTTGTCAATCAGAAAAAAAAAATGAAAATGAAAATCACATCCATCGGTAATCAATAAGAAAAGTCCAGTAGAAAAGTCAGAAGAGCTGCACTGCTCAGGTCTGGTGCTGATGCTTTGTAGCTTTCAGTGTCCTTGAGTAAAACATCATCACAGGTAAGACAGGGGAACTTTTTCCTGATATGTCTTCAGTTGTGATAGGCAACTCAGATGCTCCACTTTCACTCCTGACCTGCCAACTTTGCTCCTTATTCACATATTCCTCGGGTTCCCTCCATCCAAGCGTGCTTTCCTTTACCCAGCTTGCTCTTCCACTTGAGTGTAGTGTGCAGCGGGTAGCAATCCCGCAAGCGCTCGGTTGTAACAACCGCTTGAATGATGTGCTTGACTGACGAGCGTTGCCTGTTTCCCAATGAGAGCACCGCAGTCCCGTCGCCTTGTGTGACTCTCTCACTTTTTGCACTCCCTCCCCACTGCTGAGCGGGCAGCCAATGCAGCAGCTGAGGGAAGATTCAAGCTCCACCTCTCCACTCCGTTTCTTTAATAAGCTCATCGCTGTGTTTGCTTTGACTATACATGTTCAGCAATTTATACCGTCAAGGGACGTGAGAAGTCAGCGTGGATTCAACAATGATTAAAGTGCACATGGCATGCCTCACAGATATATTTTGTCTCTACTGCTTAGGCTCCGTACAGTGTGACATTTGGCAAGTGCAATTGCTTGTGATTTTTAGTCACAGTATAAATATTTTCCAACGGCTGTTGTTATAAATACCGCAACTCATTCGGCATATTGTCATTTATAAAGCATTTTGCAAAATAGACTGCAGTATTAGCCAGCTCTCTGATGTGGGTCAGGGTTGAAAAATTACAGATGGAGTGGGCATGGGTTCTGCATTAGAGATGACCACATCCATGAAAGGGAATGCAATTGACTGGAAATGGTTCGCTTCAGAATTGTCTCCAGACGAAGCAAGAGGGATGCTGAGCGCTGTCCAAAAGCAGGGGTCACCAACTTTTTTGAAGTTACTTTTTGTTGTTGATTATCACGAAAGGCTATGAGATTGATACACATTTCTAAAATGACAACTTATCATGTTATTAGTATGTTGGCACTTTTAATACCAGGTTGTAATGAATAGAAATTAAGTTAAAATATGTTTAGTCAACCACTAAAACATAATGCCAGTTAGAAATCGAATTTCCTTGAAAAATCATTATGACCAATCACTGGTGATCTATTTTAAGAACCTGTCCGCGGGCTACTCAGCTGTTCTGAGGGGACTAGCTGGTGCCCGTGGGCGCCAAGTTGGATACCCCTGTTCCAGAGCATAGAAAGGGGTCACGTATAAATAATGCAGACTCTAAACTGCCAAGACAACATGGGGATTATTTAGGATTGATCTTTCTTATGGGGCGGCAGTAGCTCAGGAGGTAGAGCGCTCGTCTTGGGATCAAGGGATCCCAGTTCGAATACCGGCTCGTCCGTGTTACATGTCGAAGTGTCCTTGGGTAAGACACTGAACCCCTAATACCCCCAATAAGCAGGTTAGCGCCTTACATGGTTGCAAGGCTGCTATTGCGAAATGTGGAGCACATTGTAAAGCGCTTTGGGAAGTCGGTGACTTGAAAAGCGCTATATAAATGCAGATCATTTCATTTCATTTGATTTCTTATTTAAGGTTATTCCCTATATTTGTCTGTTCAATAATAAATCAGATTTAGATTGACGTGGCACCGAAGGATTGAGGTAATTAGTATCTGTTAAATAATGTATATGAGATTTAAGTTAAAGTAAAATTTTAGTTGTCGTCCGGGGTAAAAAAAACTAAAACTCATTTTATTTTCATCCCCAAGATCATAAATAAATACGTACACCTTAAAAATATTTGCAATATCAGCCAGGTAGGACAATTTTGCCTGATCCAAGTATCTTTGTTAAATAATTAGACCCATATTATTTGTATTCACACTTTAGTTTAGATTTCACAATAAAGAAATCCTGAAGTACTAATATAAATGGCATACCATTCGGTCTATCACAGTGACAAATTTGGTCCTCGAAAATTCTGGTCTTGCAACTTTTCCAAGTCTGCTGTCTCGAACACACACGGGTCATTGAAATTGTCAGCTTATCAGGGACCATTAGGTTCTGCAGATGCCTCAAAATAAACATGCCTTAACGGTGTATTGTTGTGCAAATTTTTAATATCCACCAGGTGGCAGATGTTTTTTTTTAATAATGTGTCTTATTTCAATATAAATTACTTCGTTTTTGAAGTGAAGTATTGATAAAAACATGATTGCTTAAGAGATTGTTGCAAAGACTATTATTATTATTTATGTTATTTTTCCCGTGACTAAAGAAGCCCTATACTTAACTTTACCTTGCCTTGCCTTACGTATGCCCGATAATTTGGCTTTTTTATCTTTATTTTTTTTTCATTTTAAGATTCATCCAGATTCAGATTCAATTATTTTGAGTAAATTAAAATGAGCATTTTTTTTTGTTATATGATTCATGTATGAACACATATTTATATGTCGTAATATATTTTATTATTCTCTCAAAAATATTTTACATAATAAAATTAGAAAAATAATGTAAATTTAAAATAAACTTAAGTATCTGTCAGCAAAACAAAATAATTGTTACTTGGAAAATGCATTATAATAACCTTATGATACTTATTTTTTGTAAATGTTGCGTATTTGGATTTTCTTTAAGAGGGTTTTTTTCGTCTTTGGATGCTTGGATCAAATTTCGGGCTGTTACAATAGCTCTGTATTGAAATATTATAGCTTGGTTATTTGGATTTTAGTGCTGAATGTGCAGGTTTCTACAATTTCACTCATCCATCAGAGCTCTATGAAGCTCTAAGTATGCATGTTGCGGACTCCACATCCGGCATGGAGGATTCTGTTGGTGTAATTTCCCTCATGAACATTGTACAGAATGACAAATCTACTCGGATCGATATTATGCTGTGCACTGCTGCTTCAGGTATGCAGCATAGCCAGATGGGAGCACATTGAGACCCAGGAGAAACGGTTATGTCTAGGATGACACTAAGCAATTGAGGCCACACAAGTGAAAAATAAGAGAATTGGCGATTGGAGCAGAACACAGGATAACATTCTATCCAGTGATGCTCTGGATGCCATACGACCTCTGCTAGCAAACGGGGAGGAAGAAATACATGGAACATAAAAAAGTCTTCTTGTTAAAACTCAATCAAAAGTGGAATGTATAATTTTTTTTATCCACAGATTCCTAGGTTCTTTGCTCTTAACACAAAAAAATCATCAGCTCTGAGATTTTTTTTTTAAATTCTCTTACATAAGATGAACCATTTTGCTTTATAATTGCTAAAAATATACCTTCAAACATTGTGAATGTGAGCTTGACATGAGAAAGAAATAATAATAAATAAACAAATATTTTTACCATAGAAGAGGGGATAATTTATTAACTTTTTTAAGTATCCTTATGTAGTTCGTTTATGTCTTCTACTATGACTCAGTTTCAGCTTTTCATTATGGATGAAAATAATAACACCTCATTAAGTTGGCAAGAGACACATTCTATAATTCATCAGCACTTAATGAAAAATGTAATTTTACACTTGACTAACCCGCAGCCTTAATAGCCATGCATCTACAATTTTGGTAGCATAAATGAAGGGGAAGAACAACACAAAATCCTGTCCGAGATAAAGTCCTTCTATGAGTTGACTTGACACAGGTAGAGAGAACATGAGTACTCTGGTAGTACTAGTATAGTAGATACTGGCTTACGGCATATCAGGACCAGGACAACTTGCTGTGGTTGACGGAATAATGGATTCTGGTGTTTACCGAAGGGTACTGAAGGAGAAAGTCAGGCCATCAGTTTGTGCCCTCAAACTCAAGTGCTCTTGGGTCATTTAGCAGTAAAACGATCGGAAACACAACGGCAAGTCAATCTCTGAATGGCTCAAAAAAAATAAAACAACATAGAATAGAATAGAATTTACTTTTATTGTCATTCTTTGTAACCATGCACACAGAATTAAATGTCGATACACCTGACCCGTACAGTTAATCTGTAGCGAGCCGATGCAGCCGCAGCCAAACAGGGCGCCGCCATTTTAGACCCAACTGCTGTGTTGGGAGTCATTAGGTGACCAAACCCCCCAATTCCAACCCTTAATGCCGAGCGCCAAGCAGGGAGGCAATGAGTACCAATGTTGTAAGTGCTAGGTATGACTCGGCCGAGGCTTGAGCCAACGACCTCCCAGTCTCGGAGCGGGCGCCCTACCATCTAAGTTCTGGAGTGGCCAGGTCAAGGTACAGATTCAAACCCAATTGAGATGCTGTGGTGTTACCTTAAATGGGCAGTTCATGCTTGATAACCCTCTAATATTGCGGATTTGAAACAATTTTGAAGAACAATGGGACATAATCCTCCACAGCGATGTGAATTACACCGCCTGGATACAGTTCACACTCAATGGCAGTGAGAAAGCACGTAAAGATGTTTGTCAAAGACTTTGAGTCCTTTGATTGACGGATGATAAGATCTGCAGTTCACATCAAATGCTACAGCAAGCATGGGCATTTTTTCACCTCAGTTTGACAGTTTTGCTTAAAGGCCTTTAGACCAGTGTTGGTTCTACACCATATTATTCCCTGGCCGAGACCACCTCAGAGCGAAAGATTCTGAATGATGTGCGTTATTTGGAAGACAACTCAGTGTTTTTGCTATGACTCACAGGATCTATAGGGCCACAGAATCCCACGAGATCCAAATTCACGGCGCTTCAGCCTTATATCTAATATGGTTGACTGTCACTTTCTTCATGACCTTTCACGTTATGTTGGTGTCTCATAATTTATTGTTATAATGGACTGGTGTTGTTTTTTTACATTACTTCTGGAAGATTTATATAAAGAACACACTTTCAGATATACATTTTTATAGACAGGACATTTTAGTTCTTTTTTATAATGACACCATGCAGCAACTGAGCCATAGCAAACCCTCCACAAAGTCCAAACTGATAGAAGGGCCACAATTTAAATTACTTTTAGTAATTGTTGATGTTCATCCATTGTTAACGTTTTAATCCATGTTTGTCACTGTGGCAGTTATTGATCGTGCCTCAGGTACTGTGAGGAACGCAAGTAAACCTGTGTTTCTTTTTTTGGGGGGGTTGTAATCACTTCCGAAAAACAAACAAATAAACAAACCCACAAACTAACAAACAAAACTACCTTGTTTTGACTTTCTGTTGTAGTTGATGAGTCAGTTTAAAATGGTTAGCACCTTAAGCTATTATGCTAAAGCGGATATTGAAATGTTTTAAGCAAATGTGAGTAACTGGATTGTGACAATCTTTCAGATTAGATTGTGTCCTATGTTCCCTTTCGGAACAGCCAGACGGTGAATGCTGGTCTACTCATGATTCCTAAAGCAAAGAAGTCAAGTCAAGTCATGTTTATTTGTATAGCCCTTAATCACAAAGAGTCTCAAAGGGCTGCACAGACCACAGATTATTGCAAACCACAGACTATTATGACACCATCCCCTGATCTAAAACCTGATCTAAAGAAGAAATCCACCCGGTTGTTTTTTGGATATGGGCCCTGGTTAAGTTAAATGCTTTATGGAAGTGTTTAAACTTAGACTTAAGACACATGTATGTTCTATAGCGCATGAATGCATTTGACCTCATACTTAACCTGCTGCATCGGTTGAGGTTTTGGGACAGGAAACTTGTTGTTGTGATGAAGGCTTTTCACACAATTTCAGTAATTATTTATATTATTATTATGTTGAATGCATATTGTCAGACAGACAGACAGACGGACGGACGGACAGACAGACAGACAGACAGACAGACAGACAGACAGACAGACAGACAGACGGACGGACGGACAGACAGACAGACAGATACATACTGTATGAAGACTTCACCATAGAGTTTTATTACACTGGAAACATTTAGCAAATGTCAAGTTAACTTAATGTTTTGTTTGCATGTGTGCATTCTTTTCAACTTTTTAACATAAAAAATTGTAGCCATATGTTCTGAGCTGTAACTGGTGCAAAGCAACATAGTAAAATTGTGTGCTGCTTGTTTTGGGGCCTATCCTGGCCTTTAAGAGTTTCCAAAATATTGCGTTTGCTGGATATCTGAACCACATCTGGAGAAGCATTAGTATCAAAGATGTGCTATTCTTTCATTTCAATAACACAGTGACAGACTTAGATGGAATAATTTGACTGGATCTCTGTTAACAATTATTAAAAAAAAAAATTATTTCCTGTCCTTCTCGATTTTCTTACTATTTTAAGCTATTAACCGGTTACCTACAAATAGACTGCGAATAAAACCCAAGTCACATCATTGGTGATAAAGTCATATGGAGTTTAATGACTAATGTAAACAATGTGGGAATGATTACAATTATTATAATTTATCTGTTTAGCACTGCTTTTTGGACATTGTTATTGTATAGCTGTGTTCTATCAATCCGTTTTCTTTTCTGGTTTGTCTATAATCAAAAGGACAAAAGCAGTGCTTTTGATTTCTGGACTGCAACTGAAACATGGCAAGGGTCAGCTACTTCAAACGAATTAGACCTTTCTTATTACAAAAAGTGTACACAACTCGAAAATACAATTCCACTAATATGTAAAATCAAGCAAATCAGTTGGTGTCGGTTTTGATATATCAATAAATGTGTCACTGTCACAGTGTGAAGGAATGTAACTGATGTCCTCTGCTGTGATTATTAGCTGCTCCTTGTATAGCCTCAACTCAGATTACAAAAGGAATGACTGCTCTATCGCTTCACAGGTCTTTGGGAACCAATATCAGTGCAGCAGAAATACAAATTACGTTCACTAGCATGTGATCCTGAGATAGATTTATGATCAAGGCCAATGTAAGGAGCGTGATTACTACAGAGGGTTTCCACACATTCAAAGTCTCACTGCTGGCGACCTTTGAATCTGACACAATATTTGGAGAGCGTGCAGCTGTGAGTGCACGTAGCCTTCATTGAACATTTTACAGTTAGAAACAAACCAATATAAATGGTTAGATTATTATAATCTAAAACGACATAAAACATCATATTTAAGTTTGATATTTATTCCTTTATCTTAGCCGTTTAAAGTAAACCTTGGAAAATATGATTATGGTCTGCCATTTTTAAAGTGAGGTAATTTGCCTCAATTTAGTCAATAGAGATGGTGCAAAAGGGTGCTGGATAAGTATTTATGACTTTACTTCATCCTCAGGCAACCATGAAAGCATAAAAGGGCCAACCTTTGAATTTCTCCATGCGAGAAAGGACATGGAAATGGGGTGATCAAGGACACACTTTTGGCTCTAAGTTGACTTTATGGGAGGAAATATTTTAATGCTTCACATGTTTTATCAATATTTCTTAAACA